>NC_080594.1:85165969-85465984 GCF_027887145.1 Ammospiza caudacuta
CCAGAGACAACAGTCTGTGTTCTCCACCAGTGCTGTCCAAATCCCAAACGGGGCATAGGATTTTAGACCAATGAATGCTTTTTATTTGGAAATCATTGAATGATATTTGTCACAGTGATGCTTAGTAGGCATTGCTTACTATGAGGCATGCCTTTAATTACCATTAAACAAACATTAAATTTGCAATGCTAAAATTTGCTGTAGTAGAGTCACTGAAATCATACGTGAAAAGTGAGGGAGGACTATCTGAGCTATTAATTGCTTGCAGTTAAATTATTCTTTTGAGTTTCTGGGAGTTAGATTGAATAATATTTTTCCCCTGTAAATTACCCAGTTTGCAAAATTTTGCATTTTTCAGGAAGTGATGCCAAGCAGCAAGCTTTCCCTAGTTTATTTGGTTTGATGTGCAACTTGCTGCACTTTGTAGTGAAAGACTTTGCTTGGGCTCTGAGTTTAAATAACTATTTCTGCAAGTAAACTTGTATTATAATTAACCCATAATGGATTTAAGTAGAAATTATTATTAGAACCATGATTTTCAGAGTTTTGAAAATCAGGACCCTGCTGTTTAGCTGGTAGATATAAGAGAGGACTGATTTCTTTTTAAAGAAGCTGTATTGCTTTAACTAGCTAGAGGTCTGATCTGTGGGGTTTTTTTTGTATTGTAATAATGTCTGTCAGCTCAAGCAACTTCCAGTTGTGTGAGAACAGCTCAAAACAATTAGTTATACAATGTTCCTGCCTTGAAAGTCTGTACTTTTAGATAAGCAAGAAAGTTTAAAAAAATACAAAACCAGGCATCTGGATTTTTCAACCATTAGGGTACAGGCGGTGGCTATGATAAGAAAATGAAATTCTCAAGGCAATTTTGGAAGCTAATAAATCAGAATTTTTTTCTTGCAGGTTGTTCTCAGTGGCATATTAATACCTCTGTAACTTGCAACTCTACTTCTTTCTTCTCAGAAATTACATTGGCAAGATGACCCTTTCCTCTCCTGTGGAGCTTGACTGACAGGCTGCTGCCAAGGAGGGAAAATGATTTTCAAAGCCCGACCTAAGTAAAACCATTTCTTACACTCTCACTGGACTTTTGTTGTTTCAGGTGTTACAGGAAAAACAAATCAACTCAACTGCTCTGGTTCTTAATAAGAATATTATTAAGATCCCCAAGCATAGCTGATACTACTGTTCCAAACAAACTGAGGAACTCCATTCATTTATTGATGCACTCTCCATGAAGGGATTATGTTTCACTTTGTTTGAAGGACCTGAGAGCCCTTATTATTTTTGTTTGCAGAAACACTGTGGTGCACATGAAAGGGACACAGAGGAAAAAACCTTTTTTTTTTTTTTTGTTGGGGGAGAATGGCTGGCAGCTGATTGCCCTTTTTTTTTTTTTCTTTTCCATTTGAAAAAGCTTCTTGGATGATTGATTTCTGATTTATATTACCACATCCTCCCTGTTGTTCTCTGCTCTGTTTACTGAAATTTTCTATCTGCCTTGCTCAGCTGACATTTAGGATATTGATAAGGTTAAAGATAATGACTGAGTTGATTTAGAGGCCAGGTAGAGCTCTGAGTCTATCATATTTTGATATAGTCTTTCCTTTCTGTCATCCACTAATGACAAATATTTACTTAGAATTAAAAAAAAACCTCAAAAAAAAAAAAAAAAAAAACCACCAAAAAACAAACAAGAAAAACAAACATAAAACCATGAAAAAATTCACCCTCTCTATTTTATATTTCCTTTCCCTGTAGCTTTCATAAGTCCTTGTACAACAAGGCTTACCATGGAAAAAATGTAGCACTTGATGGGAAGAATGTGGATCTTTATGAGGCATCTCATACATGTGGCAGAAAACCCACAAGACAGCCATCATATTTGTCTTTGCAAGCAAATTTGCATTTCCTGGGGTTCTCTGGTACATGCCCTTCCAGCATCCAAATACCAAGTGAAATCTGTGGGGAAGGGGTGAGAAAAGGCTTACAGAAGGTTTATGGGATCTAAGAGGCTGCAGCAATTAATCAGATTGGGTCCCCTGTGCTTTCAGTGAGCCTGGTTGACTTACTAAGCCTGAAAAATTGTCCTTTCCGTGTCTCTGCATGCCCATACCCTGATTTTTCATTCCACTTTGAAAGCAACTGAATGGAATATTTATGGCCTATTCTCTTTATCTGCACTGAAGAATTGAAAAATCCAAATTAGAGGCTCCATTTATTTGGGGTTGTCAGAAAACCATTATAATAAGGGGAATGCTTTTCACACTAGTACTACTGAAGTACAGTAGTTTGACTCATCTTTCTTATATCTAATTTTAACTGTACTGCTTTCCTTTGTTCTGCCTTATTTCTCAGTGTGAGTCAGCCCTGGACAAACAGTCAATGACAGCTGAGCTGGATTTAATGTAACTGGAGATCGACATGTGTAGCACAAGAAATTATAACCTTTGCACTGTTCCACCTCTGTGTCTGGCACGAAGAGGGATTTACATTTTTTGCTGCATGTCAGTAAAAGCTATGGTCTGCTGACAACTGGGGAGGGCTAGGATGCTCCTGAATCCTGGTCCTATGTCCCCTTCCAAGGCACCCACTGGTTACATCCAGCTGTGGATTCCCCCATGGACACTTCCATGCTTGCTTTCTTTGTGGCGTAAATTTCCTCTGCATGCAAACTAATTTACAAGCATGGACGTGCACAGTAAAGCATATCCTTTTATTTGATTAGTAAAGGAGATGCTAATTATATCAGTTGTGCTAGATCCCCTAAAAAAAGGGGTAAGGTGAGGTGTAAAATTTTCAATCTCTGTCACATGCTTCTGGTGACAAATAAAACCAGAAAAGAATAATTTCATTTCCCAGGGAAAATGCAATAATTTGACACATCTCCTAAGACTTCACTGAAAAATAAAACCACCTTTTGGGTTTTGTGTATACCTCTTCATTTATAGTGAAAAATGTAAACTATTGAAATATTGCTCAGTTTACTAATATTCCAGACCTGATTTTTCCTTTCTTTTCTATGCCAGGTTTCATAGGTTATCTTAGCTTTCTTCTGGATTTACAGAGTGTAATATAGTATAGGGTCACAACTTTTGCTGTGAGGAGTACATTTGCATTTAAAGGAAGTCTTTACAGACAGTTATTAAGCTAAAGGTTATAGAGGAAAAAATACAGTGTTTGTTGCTTCAGCTATAATAGGACCACAGCTAAGTGGAGGACAAAAGATATTTTTAGGCTCTGAACTGTTTGCTTTCTTCCTGTACCATGATTTCTGCTACTCAGACCTGATGTTTTAGACTGTGTGACAGAGTTTTGCTTTTTTTCTCACTGCCATTTTTAGAGGGCTTTTTTTGCAAGGTAAGGTCAACTTATTCTTGCAGTTACCAATTTTGATACCAGCCTAGAGAAAAGCAATAAGAGATGGGCGCATTATAACCTCACTGAGATTGTTGGAGATTCTTATAAAAATAAAAAGGGACAATTTTTTCTGCTTTCTTCTTTACAATTTTTTTGATTTATAAATCCAAATGTGAAACACCTTCCCCATTTTGGAAAGAGTGGAGTTAGTTTTGGCATCACTAAAAGATAATATTAACAATAATAATAATAAAAAATAAATAAGAAAGATAAAGCTAAGAAAGATAAAGCTTCTGCTTTTCAGATCAGGTTCTGCCGTGCTGAATTGCCCTAGCAATTATTGAAAACTGCTATATCCTAATTGACATCTAATGGAATTTAAGGCACTTAAAGCTCTTCCTTATACCTTTAAAGATCATTGTAGACTGATGCTGATTCAGAAGTAGTAACATTGTGTTCCAGTTCTTTATTCTTGATGGCAGCAAAAATATCAGAGAGACCTAGGGAAAATTATATGGAAAATAAAGATTTTAAAATAATACACGAAGTATGAGATGTCTTTTATGTGAACATTATAATGAAAAATATCAATTTCTCAGCTAGATGTATCAATCTCTTCAAAGCTGTGACAATTGTCTTAGATCCTGTCATATCAGCAGTATGAGGCTAATGTACAACAGCTGAGAATATCTCCTGAAAGAAAAAAACCCCACCCAAACACTGAAAAATTAACTTTTCTGCAGAATGATGTTTAAGAGACTGTTGTTTAAAGACCAAGCCCTTTGTTTGAATCACAATCTGACTTTTGTTAGAAAATATATCTGTGCAAATATATGTGCAAATTATCTTTCATATTGATAAACACTTAAAAGAAGGTTCTCATTACTTGAACAACAGTCAATCCTTTTTTGATCTATCTCTCCCTTTTTTCAAGAGTAGTTGTGTTCAGAATTTATTTTTCAGACACAATTAATTTGATTTAATTGTATAGCATTCAACAAAGTTTAATATAACTATAATTAAAGAGAAATAATTTCACTTTGTGCTCTTTCATTATGAATACTTTGCCATCTAAAGGTTCCAGCTGATGCAGTTATCTATGGTTTTATGTTCATACAGTTTTAATTATTTGTTGCATTAAGTTTAACTTCCATAGCTTTGATTTTAGGCTTTTTTCATTAAGGAGCAGCACAAAGAAAGAATTCACTATGAACAAACAAAATAGAAAAGAAGAAAAACCTTGTAAATCCCGTCTTTATAATATTATTATAAAAAATTCAAAATTTGCCTATGGAAAAAGGGGCCATAATTTCTGATGTAGGTTGAAAGGATATTTTGAATTAATAATTAATAGCTACATTGCAGGGATCATTGTAGATGACACTGCAAGGAGTTGTTCTGCATCAGCTGCAGAATGATCAAGATCCTGAATGTGCTGGGGACTTCATTAAAGAATATATGACACATTTTCTGCAGTGGTTACTAACTGCTTTCATGGCTGTCATCTATTTTCTCTAGAAGCAGTATTAAACCAGCTGATCAAAGTCCTAGTGCAATCATGTCTTCATATAGAGAGTTCTATTTACTGATAAGGTGTTGCTTGATAAGTATTCACCTCAGAACCACTCAAACATTTATATGTATTGTGCCCACTGAACCTGAGAACCACTGAACACCTTTAAAAATGAGATTAGTTCAAAAGACAACGTTTACAAAGAAAAAACTGGTATTATCCAAAAAATATTGTATGACTAATTATTATTTATAGCATTTTCTTAAAAAAACCCAAACCAGCTCTTTTCTACAAAACACCTTTAATGAAATTTTAGATTTTTTTCATACACAGGCAGTCAGAAGATTTGAATATTCTACAGAGGTTTGCTCCTTTTGGGAAGTTTTATAATTTTCACATTAGAATAAGAAAAAAAACTTCGTCTCTCATAATTCTGGTTAAAGACTAGGTTGAGTTTTAGCAGAAAAATTGGTGGCTAGTGGCACAGTGGTGGAGCAGAAGAAAGGTGGGAACACAGAGGAGATTCCTCTCTTTATATGTCAAAGCAGGGCTGCAAAAGGAAAACAGCCCTCTTCCTTTCATGTAGCCAGCAGTTTATAAATCAGTGAAAGGGGGTTGTGGCTATTGTATTTTCACTCTTTTTGCTGCAGTGGTTTTTCTTAGCTGCACTTGGGAAAACCCATCTGCAGGCTTCCTAAATTAGATGAAAGAAGGTGGTCTGACCCCGTGCACGGAGGATGTGATAGCGCAGCATAAACCAACGGCGGAGTGATGGATAAGACTCAGAAAAAGTCCTGCCTTTTGCATTTGCCACCAGCAAAGTGCACTGTCAGAGAAAAAGAGATAGATTAGCTGGACCACTGGTTTGATCCAGAAACTTCCAAAACACTTGCAGCGCAGCTCTGATGTAGTAATTTTGTAACATCTGCTCTGGTAAATTCACCTACTGATGGCAGGTCATAAAACCTGCACATCCTGGCAAATTACTTCTGTTATAAAAACTTTACATGAGGTTGATAACTATCATGAGTCATAACAAGATAACAAACTATGTGTCTAGAAAATACTTTTCAAGGGTATATCTTACGGCAAGTGTAGTGCAGATGTCTGATAAGTATTTCTGTAGGGATAAGAGAGCTGCAAGCACAACACAAACTCCTTAAAGATATAACTTATGAGAGTTTGTATGTTGGTTGGGAGCTCAGAGCCAGATCACTGCTGATAGGGAATTTTACTGCTAAATTAGAACTTTAAAGAATTGTACTAAAATGCATAGCAAAATAGGAAAATTCTGTAGAGATTATAAAATCTGAGGAACTTTCCACAAAATTATGAAAAATTATCTTTCCTCAAAAAACTGTTAATTCCTAACCACTTTATGCCTGTGCTCTTAAGTCTAGCCTTTCATGGAGGCTAGAAAGTGAAACCAAAGCAAAGAAAATTACAGTCCCCCTTTTTAAGGTGAATCTCTGACTCACAGTGCCATTACCTTTCTACATTTTTGTTTTCCTGGTACGTCTGCCCAAAGGACAAGCAGTAATCTTCCTGCGTTGTGACAACAGCACTCCAAACATTGCAATGGACAATTTGGTCACCAGCTGTGTGCTCAGGGAAAGAAGAGCTCCTGTGTGATGGATCTGAATGAACAGCCTAGCCCTCCCCAGCTGTATCTTCGATGGGAGGCGAAGATGCTATAGAGTGTGCCTTTGCTGGCAAACAGAGGAATGAATGCAGCCCCTTAGCCACCCACCCAGCCAACTTAAATGTCCTCTGGTGGACACCATAAGCTGAAAGAATCTCTGTAGAAAAGAACTGTCATTAGAAGCATTCAATTCCTTTTAAAGGGATATATAAAAGAAAACCACTCTTGGCCAAATGCAAGAAAAAAATTGACTTCTCTCTTGAAGAGTTTATCTATTCATTTGATTGTCCCTAGCAAGTAAGGTGTAATTAGAGCTAGTCCTCTTCTAACCCTTGTGCTAATGAGGCTTTGCTCACTTCTATTAGTGACAGTGCATTGTATTTTAATAAGGAGCCCCTGGCCTGGCACGACAGGACCCATAGATAAGGGGAAGGAGAGCAAAAGGAAATGTAAAGAAGTGGGATCAGCAGGGGTCCCCTCCTTGGTACTGCGCTCCACAGGAAGGCTCTGGCTAACTTTGTCTTAGAACTGTCATTTGTATTAACTTCTAACCCATCACCTTCCCTGGTAGGCTAGCTTTACTCAATGAAGCGGGATAGATCCTTGGCTTGGCCTCTCTATCCCCTATTCCAGCAAACTGAATACAACACAAAAAGTTCACAGGGGAAGCATTTGGGGAGATGGTGTTAAGGATAGGGTCAAAAAGAGCTTTTAACTCATCTTAACATTACTGTCCTTTTCCATTTCAACTCTAATCTGCCCATCAAGGCTTTTGGTTTGTTCATTCATCCATTGCTAAAAGAAAACCCCAAAACACAAAAAAACTCCAAATGGAAATTATATGTGCTTTGAGATATGCAACACTTTGGTCTATACCAGCACACTTGTTTGTGTGTTTTCTCTCTGTAGGGTTGTTTTCTTGCGATCGATTCTTGGTTGGATCAGAATTCTTTGGCTGCCATTCACTAAGGTTAGGAGGGAAAAGAGAAGCCTTTTGTGTCTTTTGTGTAACAGTATTACATCTCAACAAGAAAAACCCTTTCTAATGAAGTCTTTTTAGAGATCCTGGACCCTGTTAGAATGTGACAGATAAACCTCTCCATTTATGGCAGATGGTAGAAAAGCATTATTCTTTTTTTGGAGTTTCTATCTGCAACATCTCAGAAGCCCTAAGCAAAATATATTTCTTAAAGTCATTATTTTCAGAACCTACTTTGGTATCTTCCAGATTTCTAGGGACATGATTCTGTTCTGCCTCAAATTCCAGAAGATTGTTTACATGTTAGTGATGTGAATGTAATACTGTAACATCATCTTTCAGTTTGCCATCCACTTCTCCTTTTATGCACATCTGTAAATGCTTCATCAAAAATGAAGCATTGAGCAAGCAAGCCAAATGTCATCCACTAAATACCAAGATATCAGATGCTATTTACCCCTTTAAATAACATGGTATGCTCAGCCATCATCCTTTCTCATAGGTCATACATTGTTGACCACCTTCTTGAATAAGTTACTGTCTGGTGAGAGGGAATTGAACAGAAATAACAGCTCTTTTGTCCATTACTGATATAGCAGACAATTAAGATTTATGGAGATATGAGAGATGAGTTTATGTTGGATCAAACTCAAGCTCAAACTCAGATGAGTAGTTAAAAGAAAGCTGGCATACAATTTCTGTCCTTACATTGTGTGGACATGATGGAGAGCAGAGTGGCTCTAGGTAGCTTGAACTCCAAGTTATTCTAATAACCTTTGTGGTTTCATCTATTTAATGAAAGTGCTTTATCTGGCATTGGTTGTGTTGCCACAGAAACTTATCTTTGGTTTAGAATCCGTCTTTTGTCAGATTTTTTCCCCAGGCATAATTTCAGATTACTGGGGCAAAGCTTCCTGAGTCACCAAGTAACTGAGTGATCTTTCTGAATATCACCTGTCTGATGTCATTAAAGGATGTTTCATGGCCTGTTTCTTAACATCAGCAAGCACCTTTTTAATCCTCTATGCTTTTCTTTCCCCAGCTGACTTTCAGGAAGGTCACAAATTCCACCATCACTTGTCCCAACCCTCCACTGCTGTCCCAGCACACTTGTCCTTCCCTAGGCACCATCATGGTCTTCAAAGAGGAGAAGTTTCAGACTTGGTATCTGCATCAAACTTGAGAAAAAGTAGGCAATCTTAATCTAGAAGATCTCCAGAGCCCCTAAATATGTCTTTTACCATCAAATCAGATCATATGCAATGCATGCAACTGTTTTGGGTCTTCCAAAATTTTTCTCTTGTCCGCAGCCAGCTCACAGAAGTCTTCTTTTCCTTTCCCTCATCTGAGGGATGTGATGTGCAGCTGCCTCAGACTATGGTATGTGTTGTCTGACTGGAAAGCAAGCAGGGTGATCGTCCTAGCTCCTTTAATGGAAGGGTCAGAACGCAACATAGACCTGATGGTGGTGCTTGCAGCTCTCCTCTCCCTTCTGTCATCTCCCTAAATCTCTCGCATCATGTCTCCCCTAGACGCCACTAAGTCTATCCTGGAAGACAATCCACCACATCTCTGGCTGTACCATGGTCTTTTTTCCTGTTCAGGCTCCTTAGGAACAGTGGTTGCAAGGGGTACTGAACAGATGATGATGTCACGAAGGAGGTTTGGAAAAGTAGAAGATAAAAGAGAAAAAATAGACAACAGATTGTAAAACAAACTGGACTTTCCCTGTGGTTGTTTTAGAAAAACTCTGTTATATCACTTCAGTAAAAAAAACCAGTGATATTTTGTGGGGGGATTTTGCTGTTGATTGTCTTTCAGTTCATTACATTGCTGTATCTAGGCCAATAATAGAGCAGCCAGAAGTAACAAGAAGTGGTAAAATGTTATGTAGTAGCAATGAATCTGTAATAACCTGCAGTCTTCAATATAGTGGCCCCTGAATGCCTTAATATTTTTTACATGCTTACCCCTCTTGATTTTCTTTTTAGTTCACTTTGTCTTACAGCTGAGAAATAGTCAAGGATTTCCAGGGGACACTCCAGTCAGTGAGTGTGGCTTGTTTAATTAAATGAAGAGGGTTATAAACTATGTTTCTTTGTTAAGAAAAAATGATTTCTAATGTCCAACAAGAGAAAATATCTCATCCACTCACACAGAAGCAAGACCAAGCTTGATTTTTGTTTCTTTAGTTTTTGGTATGTACATGAATGCTGGTTTTGTCCTAAACATTAGACAACATTTCTCTCAGATTTTCAGTTCCTTCAGAAAAGAGGAAGACAAGATCTTGCCTTGTAATTGCCAACTATACTTTAACACTTGTGTATTCAAAAGAGATGCCAAAAGATAGAAGTGTTTGCATATGCGACAGCTACTGCCCAAATTGGGAAGAATGTGTTACTCAAATATGTATATTTAGTTCAAGAATAATCAACCATTTGCTCTTTTCAAGTCCTTTACACTTTCAAGCTTTCTTACAAAGTCAGAGATTTCAATCTTCAGAACTCATTTTATATTAGTCAGTGAAATCTCAGTTCTTTGTTTTTCTTAGTTATGTGTAGGCTAAAACTTGTTTTTGGAAAATAGTATTCTAATTGTTGTTTGACAGCAAAAGCACAAAAATATGTTATAAAATCTATTAACTTTAAGACTAATATCTCTTCAAATTTTTTCTCTCAGTTGAACTGTCAAGCTGTAGTTTTGTATTTCCATCTGTGTAAAGTTAGATTAAAAGGTTACTATTAATTGAAAGTTTAATTTTTAATATGATAATAAATACCATATTTCTTTGTTTGTTCCTAATCAGTGAGAACATATGTTAAGTATGATGGCTCATCATATACAATTGAGTTTAAAGTACTAAAGTGTCTAATGACAAGACTGTGGAGAAATTGTATAATTTTTTGTTTAGCCCATAACTTTTATTTTAGAATATGACTCCTCAGTAGCCAACATCTGCTGTAATCTACTATATTTGATACCACATTTTCATTTTGGAGAATCAACAAAACATGAATTTGCTAAATGTAGATAAATAGTTAACAAATTATCAAAATGTATAATTTTACTCTGTTTTAAGCTGTAGAAATAAATGAGACAATTAGGATGGTTTAGTAAAAGATTTGACAAACTGCAAAGTCTTCACCATCAAAGACTTTTTGCCCTTAGGTCAAAGTTGTGTGCTTTCTTAAGTATGTTTTTTGTAACACTTGTTCTTTTTCAGAAAGAAGACAGAAGGTAACAAAGAAGATCTTTAAAAAATCGTTTATCTGACTACAAATCCCCTGGTGTGTTGAACAAGGAAGAAATCATGGAGGTAACTTCTGCCCCAGTAGATCCCAGATCCAAAATCTTCTTTGTAAACAGAGCCTTTAGTTTAGTACAACTGGATCATAAAGTGACAAGTTTTTCTCTAGAATTTAGCCTAAAGCCTCTTCTGGTCAGATTAACTTTTTGTATTTAGCTGCAGACCTGGATTAACCCCTAAGAAACTCTATTGTTTCTCTTCATTGCATATATCCCCATGTCTCCTACTATCTTCTTTTTACATCAGACAAAGTGGTACAAAGTTTAATCCGTGATAAGCTTTCCTTTTTTTTTCTTAAGTTTTGCATATTTGTTAAGACTTCTTTGACAGTTGTTTCCCCTTTTAATGCAAACAACACATCCAAATAGAAAACCTTGTCAATAGAATTTGCTAGCCTGAAACAAGAGAAGATAGTTAGCAGGAGAAGCATCCTCTTTGCAAAGACAAAGATGCCAGCCCTAAATCCATTGTCCTTTATTTTTGTCACAGTTGTGTGCAGATTGAAAACACACCCATGTACAAGGCACACAGCTCTGATGATAGAACTACTGCTAGATTTTGGTTTTCAGTGAAAGTGCTCCTGTTTTGAAATGTAAAAGTATCTCTCATTAGTTTTAGAAACTTTTTTAAAGCTGCTTTTTAAAACGGCTGTCGCTCTGATAGAACTAGCAGGATGAACTAGACAGAAGCCCTGATGAAAGCAGTTTTAAAAGTGAGTGCTAAAGTAAGGAAGGATATGTACCTACTTAACTACCTGTTTACTAAAGAGGCACAGAAATAATGTAACAAGGTCACAGTCCTGAGCTGGATAATAGAGCTCTCTTCAGTTGGCAATGATCTTTGTAAATAAGAACTTACTCCAATATTTCTCTTATTATATAATGGTAAAATACATTAGCAAAGGCAGCACTTTTTCAAAAACAAGCTAGGTTTCAAGGAAGCTCCTCTGGCCTCATCACATGAGTTTTGTTGAGGTGTCTACAAAGCAGTGTTCTCCATGGGGTAAGGTTAGGGCTAAACAGAGATAATCCTGTCAAGACTTTAAGATGTTTTCAGAAACTCAAACCAGGGCACAGTACAGCAGATTATCCCCTGGCCTTTCACCTCCAAGGAAAGCAGACATAGTACTGAGAGATGAGACACAGCTTTTAAAAGGCATATATTAGAAGTTTCTAAACTGCCTGGCATTAGCTCTATTCCTTCAAGTGTTTCCTGCTACCTTTGGATGGCACTATTATACACCAGGCAAAGAGGGGCTGTATTTACAGTCTTTCTGACAATCCCACCTCCATAAGTTTGGAGAATCACTTGTAAGAAAGGTTTCTTTGTAAGAATTGTAAGAATTGTTTCTTCTGACAATTTCAAAATGGCTTTGTTTAGCATTGTCTTGCTTTTGCATTAATTTTCCCATATTTTCATTCAAAAAAAAAAGGAAAAAAATTTGAAAAAAAAATTTGAAACATTTATTTTTGCTTTCAAGGTTGTTTTTTTGTTGTTGTTGTAGTTTGTTTGCTTTTAGAAATGGAAATATTTTATTTTGCAGTATGAGGAGGCCATAATTTCCATGGTTTCAAACCTCTGTTTTCAACCAAAAATGGTTTGTCAAAATTCTTTTAACCATTGGTAGGTTTTAGATTGAGTATATTATTAGACTTCAGAAACAGAATCCAGAGATCTAGCACAGGAAGTATATTCAGAAGCCCAGAAAGCAAGGTTGTAACATCTCCTTTCCAGTTCAAGATCTATGTATTGCCATTGCTCTTTTCTACTATTTCTAAAGCATTTACAAAGCCTCTGGCACTCAGTGAAGAGACAAGGTAGATGTGTGAACACACACCTTAAATACAAAAGGCACAGTAACAGGGCAAAAAAACCCAAACCATGTTTTCTACCAGACTTGGGACTTCTGTCTTGATTGCTCCTCCTCAATAGCGCACTCCTCAATAGTACACTTTCTCAAGCAGTTCTGTTCAGGGACTTCAGGAGATCCTGGAAGTGTCAATAGGAGCTTTAAAAATTGAAAAGTCTTGATGTGAAGCATATTTCTGCCTGAGCTTTGGAAAGATCTTACATAGCAAGAAAGCCCCACTTGACACATCTGGAAAACAAGACAGTGATGAGATGAGGTTATCACTGACGCAGCAGTGGAGAAGAATAAGACAAGGTTAGATCAACAAGAAGAGGTAAACTTGTACAAGCTTTTAATAGTTCATTGTAACAGTGTTAGTGTGGCATAGTGAGGAAAAGAAAAAGATGCAACATTTCCAAGGAGATGGGTGTGCTGCTCAACTAAGCTGGTCTCAGTTTGCTCCTGAGGATTCACCTGAGAAATACCTACCTTAGGGAGAGGACAGTGCTGTAGACATCAAGGTGTGACATGATGGTAGCTGAGAATGTCATGGTGGAAGAAAGCTTTTTAGATGTGCTGGGAAAAAGGATGGGTATCTGTATTTGGAGGCCATGTGTAATCCTTTCAGGTGTGACATTCTCATAATGAAATGTGTGAATATCCTTTCTTTCTTAAAAGAATTTTTTTTTGCAACTAGCTCTCCTGTCTCTTTTATGTTAGTTGCAAAGAAATTAAATAACCACGCATATTTATGGAGCTACCTCAAAAAAATATGTTTGTACTGCAGTATGTACCTCGATACTGAAATTACAATACTGCTGTACTTCACTTTTTTCTAATTGTTTGGCTAATGAACTTGATAATAGGGGCTTCCTGAACTGTGTTGATGTCAATATCAATTCAGCTGTCAAAAGTTAATATGCTAAAAATTAATAAAATGCATTTATATAAAAAAAAAACAAACACTCAAAAATCAAAGGCTGCTAGGCCCAACTCTATGGAACCTGTGCCTCAGGAAATTCTGTACCCTTGGATTACTAGAAACTTGGGTTGAATTTCAGGGTAAGGATTAAAGGTAAGGGTATTATTCTAAAAAGATATTTTATACTGGTGGTAATTGATAGACACAGAGTACCTATGTTAATTAATCCTAGACACAGAGTACCTATGTTAATTAATCCATTGATATAATCCAGTTTTCCTGCTTTTATTTTCTTTCTCAAAAATGTGGATGATATATGTTGTGATTCATATGACCTATGATTCATATAATGGTTTGGTCACCTAAGGTATAAGTATATAAATTGAAGTATATAAATTGATTTAATCTAATTTATAATAGGACTGTGTTCCACAGTCTCTTCTCTTCGTATTGATTGTTGTGCTTGTACAATGATCAAATGCAACTAAAAAATTAACACTGCTAAATTTATTAGTCAATTAATAAATTAGTTTTTCAATGTGTCCAGCTCTCTTGACCTATCTACTTTGATTTGTGCATAAATTGGAGCAAGTAAAAATTACATTGCATTTCACAACCAGGTTTTTCAGGATCTGAAGCCTCTGCAGAGACTTGTTTTGCTGGACTAGCAGCCATAGTAATCTTTGTTTATAAGTCAAATTAAGTTGCTATGATTAAGCATTTTGGTGGATTAGGAACCAGAATGCACCCATTTTACTGGATCAGTCTTCCAGTTGTCATGGTATGTTTGGTAAATAAGCTTCCAAAAAAGGATGTCTGAAACATATAATTATTCTTATACTTCTTACTGACATTGCAAAGCATGGATATGAACCTGAATTTCAGTGTTCTGAAATATATATCTGGAACAACATTCAAAAATATCCCACAGGGCTATAAAGACTATTTCCAGAAATTAGGTTTCCTATCACTAGATCAGTTAATGTAAAAACTGACGTGGCATACATGAGACTTGGAGAAAAGATATGAAAAAATGCAGGAAATGCATGTTCAACCCCAAGTGAATCAGTGCTTCTGGAAGTTTACTCTGTTTCTCTGAGACATGATACTATTCTGTTCCCACTGCAACATTTCCTCAAGGAGGAACAAAATTAACAATTTAATGAATGAAATTCAGTTTTAAACACATAACTTGCAGATGCCTTTGAAAATCCTTTGGAAAAGGGTGAAAACCAACTGTAATAGCTGCTCAAGTAAAAAGTCGTGCAGAAGTACCTATCAGTTTTCTTGTTTATCTCATTAAAATATGGTCGGTATTTCTCATATTAATGTAGTTCTGAGTGAAGGTTTTTTCATAAAACAAAGATGTTTCCTTTAATGACAATTAAATCTATACTGTTTCCAGATGATACCCCTCTAAGCAGATCAGGATTTGTCTATGAAGCTGAAGTTTGTCCTCAAGCTGGTTTTTTCCTCAACTGTATTCCTATCCATGTGTAACTTTCTTAGGCATTTGAAAATTTCCTAATTAATTACATGTGAAAAGTAACAAAAACAATACTCTTGGTCTTATCTAACATTCCTCTTGCCTTTCACCTTCTTCCTTCTCCTTTACTCAGAAAAGTGCCCCCAGAATGAAAGTTGCTGTTGCCTTTATATCATCATTAATTACACTCATAATCAGAGGGCAAATAATGTCCTTCAGGAAGAAGGGTAGGTATTTCCAATCAAGAAACAAATCAGTCTCATGAGACCAATGAAAGCTTGAAGAGCAGATTTCTGCTAGATCTCATCATGTAGTAGTTTGACAGATATTAGCAGGGAGTTGTTTGCATGTAGGTGTCTTGCTGGATGCATTATATCCAGGCAGTGGATGTTTGTCTATAGCATGCACTTCTGATCCTTTTAGTAGTTATTTCTTCATAGATTTACAGTAAGCATAAATAGCAAACCCTAAATAAACATGACAGGCATCTTACTCAATCCAGTGATGGACATAAAAGGGACAAGAATTTGGCATCTCTCATGCAATTGATAACAAAAGAGAAATGCAAGGGTCACTGAGAGAAAAGCAAAATTTGAATTATTTTAGTTTGACATAAAGACTTGCTGCCTGTGCCAGTGCTCTCTGAATTGCTGCTTTGAAGCACTTAAAGCTCATCTGCACTGAAAAAGTTTCTCAATAGATGAGAAAAAGACTCATTATTTTGGGTAGAAGAAATGATTCACACAGAGATTACTCTTGATTATGAAAATTATACAGCAACATGTTCATTGTCTGCAAATCAGTGTAGAAATGTAAAGTCACGTGAGCATCACACCATTATGCCAAATTACAGTAAAATGGGTCACATAGGGGATTTTCAGAGGTGTTCACTGATGTACCTGTATATATGTATCTGTAGCAAGGTGGTTCCAGGGAAGAAATGGAGACATATCCATCTTCATGTAAATCAGATGTCCATAAATTCTATGCATTTATGAAGTTGCACAACAGTAAATAGTAAAATGAAGTGATAAAAGTTGCTCTCTGATAACATAAGCAAACGGATCTTTGGTTTTGCAGCCATTTCTGAGAAGAAAATTGCTTCAATAGCAGCATGGCTTGCACAAGTTTTATACCACTATCCTTACTGAGAAAATATGGCTTTATACTGCTACAGCTAAAATTTTAAAACCCATGATTATAATGCATATGTCTATACTTTTTTATGATGTTGTCTCTTCACTATTCCAGTCAGAATTTTTTTGGAGTACAGACCTGTTGGGTCTTGTAGTTCCCTGGGAATGGTTCAGAACTAAGTTAAGATGTCAGGAGAATGTAGCTGTGAGGAAGTCAAACTTATGAGACAGTGTAGCACACGCCATTTTTATCAGCCTCAAGATTTCCACACTAGTAGAGATTTTTGAAAGTGAAAGGAAGAAAACATTTATAAAGGGCAATATTTCTCAAGATACATTTTGTATTATCAAATCTTTTACCTGAGATACCAATCCTGAGTTTAAACTTTCTTCTTTTCCCTTGGCTGACGAAACAAAACCTATCCACATGCCTGCTCAAAGGGAGTACTAATATACACCTTACATGCACTCTACTTATCTTCCCCAACCCAGACTTATTTTTATAACACACCTCAACAGATTACATTATGTCATTTTCTACTGGTCCACTCCTTTTGCTTCTGAAGCAATTTAGCCTAGATGATAGCCGAGCAATACATTGTTCTTTATTCTATGACTGTTTCCTTGAGAGTAACTTATCACTGTCTGTATCTGCCTCTGACATGCTACAGAGGCAGCGCTGTTGATGATTGCATAGAAGGGCAGGGTTGATTAGCAGAGTGAGGAAATCAAGCTCCACAAGCAGGACTGAAAGAATGGAAAGGGAAAGGAAGTCATTCAGAAAAAGCAAAAGAAGAAAAGGTGGGGAATGTAAAATGGGAGAACAAAAAAAGGCAATCTATCTCTGCCTGATCTCCTTCCACCTCTCTGCAAATTTTTCTCGAGACTTGTATGTCTGCTGAGAAAGATGGACATTGTTTGATGCAGAATTATTAATTAAAATAAAAGAAAAAAAGCAACAAAAAAATTAAAAACATAAGTAAAATGCAATAATGAATAGAAATAACCCTGAGTGCTTCCAGTTTAGTCCATAGGCCTGAAAAGGACTGGGTATTTGCATATTTATGCACATAATGAATAAACCCTTTGACATATATGGGACTAATACTAAGCATGCAAGCGTCTTTTTTTCAGGGCCACAGTTTTTCTGAAAAAACACAAGATGGTTCAATTATATCCTCATTTCAGTAGAACATCCAGATATGAGAGGTGCTACAGATAATACAGCTTTGGTGCTGTTATAATTTTATGAATCCTATCACTAATTAATTTTGTTCAGCAGGATGCTTGTTTAGAATCCAGTGCAGGATGCTTGTTTAGAATCCAGTGCACTGCACAGTGTATTCTCAGCACAGAATTGGTGTATTTCAAAAGAACTGATACATTTCTCCATATGTAACAGCAATTCTACAAGTTGCTTGCACAAGCACACTTCACTGCTGGTGGCTGGGGTCTATGCTCAATCCCTTTTCAAGATGTTTTTTCCTTCTGAGGGTAATTTCTGCTATCACAGAGGATATCTACAAAAGCCACTACAGCCATATGAATTCAATGTTATATGCATGAGTATAAGCCCATAACTGCATTGTAAATTCACATTGTAGGAGTCTTTCTTTGCACCTCTGTTTCCAGCACATCTTAAGCATCTTTTTCATAAGGCCACTTTATTTCTGATCATATTTAGAAAAATTAAGAACTTTTTGCTCCAGAATTAAATAATTTTTTGTTGTGTCTGAGAATTTCAGGAGTACATTTGGATGAATATCTTTTATTTAGTCTGACTTGGGGAGGTTTAAGCTGGGTTCAGTACTACACTGTATGTCATCAGGAGTTTCTCATGGCAGATAGAGGAGTAGAGATTTTGTCACTTGAAAGAAGTTACAAAGTTCTTAGTATGAAACATTTTTAGTGGACATTTATGTTCCAACTAGAGCTGGATTTTTAAAATATATTTGCATCAAAAAGGAGCATGTTATTGTAGTCATGAAAACCATTGGGGAAAGGCTTATGGAGAGAGGTAATATTTTCCATTAAATAAAATTGTGTAATTGGAAAAATTAGGCAAATTTTCAGGCAAAAGCCCTTTTTCTGTTCTAAACAACTTAAAGGTCACATCACTGAGTAGAGTACTTTGTTCACCGTACTCCCAAATTATGTTTAGTGCATTTGCTGTATTTACAATACTCCCTATTTAACTTGAGTCATACACTTTGTCCTGCCTGAAGGGAGAAAAAAATAGAATAGATTTAGGTCAGTTTTATTCACCAAAATATTAGCTAAATGAGAGGAAATGCAACAACATGGATAGTACTGTCAAGCAAAAGAGCTTCTCCTCTTTATATTCAATATAAGATGAGTTAATTTGAGGGTAAAGGGCTAGTAATCCTAAAGTGGATACTTATTAAGCCATGGCTCAGCAGAGCACTAATAACATATGCAAGCTTGCTAAATACTACCTTGACTCTAACACCCATTTCCCCTGTGATTTAAACAGAAGATTGTACAGGCATGAGTCTAAAATATTCTGCAATGTTCAAGTTTCTTGGATGGTTTTGGGTGGAGCAAGGGTTTAGGATGGCTTCGTTTAACCATACCATTCATTAGTGCTGGGGAATTGAGATTATTGTCTTGTATAACCATACCATAAAATCTGAACAATAGAATCAGGTAGAAACAGCCACAGTTATTACATTGTTTCAGAGATCTCAAGAGCTTCCCAAATTTATTTCCATTTGTTTTAAATGAGTCTATTATATTTTGAAATATATTTTACACAGTGATTTTGAAAAGTCCTTGAATTCCTTTGGCCAACAAAATTGAAAATTAGATAAAGAGAACTTATGAATGTATTTTTCATTTAAGGTTAACTCTAAATAAATCAAAAGATATCCACCATTTTTTTCATAAAGCCCAATGCTTCTGTGGAGATTTTTTTTAACTGGCATTGTATTGAAAAGGATGAAAAATGGACCTCTATGTCCATAAAAACTTACTTAGATTATATATCCTTAGTATATATTTAATGTATTCTCATAAAAGAATCATAGCAACTCTCAAATTCTTTAGCTAAACTTAACTGATCCTTCAGGGAGTTCAAATCTGGTATGTGAGCTTCCACAGAAAGAGGCAAGTCCATACCTACAGAGAGCTGCAAATCTTGGTTGGATATAGCCCTTCTGCCATATGGACAGGGACCTATATTTCTCATTAGGGCATTATGATAAATAATGTGATTTTACAGCTGTGGAATACATAAACACTCCCCCAAGCCCCTTGCTGAAGTTCAATGTCTCAATCCCTTCAAGAACCCAACCTACACCTACAGAAGACAAAGCACTCCATTAATTTCAAAAATATTTGTCTTATCCTTAACTAACACAAATGTACCCATTCACAACAGAGTATTGTATTCTGGAAACATGTTCTTTCTGCATTAACAAATTTGTGCTACAGTTAAAAAAAAAGGAAAATTTATGCTGCAGGAGCCTTGAATTCTTGCTAGGAGACTGAGTAAACTCTCATTCTTCACATTTTGACCATCACTTTTTCATTTTCACTTTTTCTTCCTGGGACTTTTATTCTCTGTTTTGTAGATTAATATTATTTCTTCCTCTCATGCCCATCTGTCCACCCATCTGCTTATTTTAGCTACATTTCCTTTCACCCTGCTGGCTCCTGTATATCCTCACCACACCCCAGGCATGTATCCTTCAACAAGATTTATAATATGAATCATTTTGAATACCTTGAAAATAGTGGTATAAGAAAATTGGATTCCTACTTTTTGGTGAGTAATATAAAATTATTTATAGGCTTAAAAATGAGCACAGTTGCCCCAAGAGAGCCTTTAGGCTTTGGGTAGGATTTCAAAGAATAATAACAAAGGTATAGATTATATCTAGAAGTTTAAGTACCAACCAAAGCAGTTCTAAGTGGTGTGCACAAAGTGTGTTCTCCTCCTTGGCCAGTGGAAGGAAAGGGAAGCTGCACTTTTGGGCCAGATGGGGCCTGGGGGCTGCACAGCACACACCTCATCTGCCTGCAGGGGTGACCAGAAGCTGGGGATGTGCTGGGCCAGCAGCCACAGGGAAGGTGGGAGCATAGGTCAGAGTGTGACAGCTTTCTGTGTGGCCTTTCTGTGCTGATAGTGTCTCTGAGGTGATTCTCAGTGGACAGGAAAAAACAAAAAGAAACATTTTCCACTGTGTGATCTTACTGCATATGCACAGTGGTAGAAGTCAGCACTGGAACGAGGGAAGTGGGGGAACAAAGAGAATGCAACCTGATTTTTGTCTCCTCCCTTAGATAATTTTATCTCTGCTGGCATCAACTTAGTAGAACCACGATGAAGAGCCATAAAAATATTTCTGCTTGTCTCTTGCTTAGCTTGAGGAGCTCCTCGAGGAGTGGTCTGTGGCTTATACCTGCCTTAGGAAACACCATGCAGGATGAAAGGGCTCCACCCCTTAGTGCCCCATGAGCCCATGCAGCTTGGCTTGGTTTCTCTGAAGTTTTTTACAGCTTCACTAGGACAATAACATCCATTTTGTTGGTGCTGAGGGGCCCTGGATCGTCTCTTCTTCCAGGACTCAGTAGAAGAGTGGCCAAGGCCCTGTCACCAGGCCACTTGCTCAGGGATGGCTGGTCAGTGAGGAAGCCTGGCACAAATCCAGGTGAAGAACCATCTGTGAACATGAGTGAGAAGGAAAACCACACTACAGCTTTAGACAATAAGATTTTTATTGCATACACCTGGTGCTGTGGCCCCTCCCAGCCCCCATCTGTATGGTGGGCAATGCTGAATGCTGGGGTGGCCATGAGGGGTTAAGGTCCTCTCTCCAGCCTTATTTTTAGGGCAGTATGCTCCATCCCTAACTCCAGGGAAATAACTGGGTGCCACCGTTTTTATTTTCATGCTTCTGAAGGCAGTCTCACTCTTTTGTGCCAATAGCTATTTCCAGAAAGTGCTGATGGTGATGGAAAATTAATTATTTTGGTGATACAACAGACGTTCTGTGTTGTAGATTTATATGTGAATTTTTTCTGTCTATTCAAGGAAAAGTGTGTATATATATATATATATATATAAAAGTATCTGTTACTTTCTCCTAATTGCTGACAGAACCTTGTTTATTTCTATTTATAATTTATATTTAAAATACATTCCTCAATAAAACTTAAATTTGTTTAACCTATTGATCTCAATCAGTGAGACAAAAAGGAGTCACATCTCCTTACAGTAAAAGGAAATTTCAACCTTGTCTTATTAGCAGAGTCTGCCTAAGTCTAAATACTCAAAGCAAACTTTAAATTCATAAGCATGACTACAAAAATTTGAATGACAGCACATCCATTTTATGTGCTGAAGAAAATGGAAATTAACTTAAATGAACAGAAATCTCTGAGGAGGAATTCTCAATGACTATTTGCACAGTAGGGGTTGCGTGTGTAACAGTATGTGATGTAATTGCCTTGCATTTTAAAAACTGCAGTTACTTTCACAAAGATTATTTTGTTTCCTCCCTTTAACAAAAATGTTCTTTTATTCAAGTTTATTGACCTTACTTGCGTTAAATCACCACAACCTCCCTTCCCTAAGTCATAGTCTCATTTAGTAACCATTACATGATCTTTTTTCACACAACTGAAAGTGCCTATAATCTATTTTGGAATAGGCTTCAGTCCAGAAATATGTTTTACTTTATTATTTTCTGCTCTCTCTGGGGATGCCTTCACAAAATGGTAAAGCCCAAAGACTTCCTGAAGGGTAATCCTTTTCTGGGCCATATGATTCTTTTCAGATTCCATCTTGGGAGAGTTTTCTTATAACAATAGGTTCTGCTGTCTGCGAACTGGACAAAATCCTGTTGCTTTAGCACTAACAATGAGTGGAATTTTAGTGCAGGAGGAGTGTTTGCTTAATACAATAGAAGTTGGTACAGGCTGGACTTGCAAGTGTCAAGTAAACAGTGTGGGAAAGTCTGCAGTACTGCGACTGAGTCAACAAGGTGCTGAACGCCTAAATGTGACTGAACTGTAACTGCAATGACTATCTGGTTGACTTCATCTTTTCCTCCAGGACAGGACTTGACACATATCCTATTGAGAAAGAGTTAACAAGAGAACAGGCTGCTAGCAGGGAAAAGATGAACAGAGCAAGCACTCAGTCATGCGTTAGAAACACCGCGCAATGTGCAATCGGAACAACTGTCCTTCAGGAGCAGATACAGGTCTGGTTTGCTAAAGGAATATGATGGGAGAAGGCTGTTCAGACCCTGCCATAATCACATAAATTCTCTCAGAAATGTAAACCAAAACGTGCCTGGATCACAAAAGGGCAGTTGTTTATTTTGTTGTTTCGTTTTTTTTTTTTTTTTTTATTTATAACATTCCATTTAATATCCATTTAAAAGACCCAGAGAAATTTGAGTTCACTTGGCAGTAACAAAAATGCCAGTACTCTGTTCATGTTTGGACTGAGAATACAGATTGACTGAAGTCTTACCAGAGGCAAGACAAATGAGACAAGAAACATCCATGTTCAATACTGCAAATAGAAGAACTGATATAACTTTGTCTAAGTAAGAAACTACCATTCAACCTAGCCCACTACCTCATTTGAAATGCAGAAGTAGTTATAAGTTAGGAACAGTTCTCAAAAAAACCCTTTTATATATTCACCTTTTCAAAAGCAGATTTTTCCAGGTGTTTTATTCTCTTACATACTTTGCTCTCATTTACAGTCTTAATCTTATTTAAAGGTCTATTTGTATTCAGGTTGTGCCTACAATTTCCACAGACACCTAAGATTCCATTTAACTAGCATGGTCATAAAACTTCTGCCTTAAGAATGAAAACAAAAAGTCAAATTAATGTCTTTCAAACTTCCTTAGATCAGACACTAAGCTAGAGGGGTGTGGCATAGGTCCTAACTTGCCTACAAGTTTTCCTCATGCAAAAAGCACTTCTTGCAACATTACAACTTTCCCCTACTTGGGTCACCACTGAAGCATCACCAGCGCTGATTTAAATCCACTAAATCCAAAATTTTTATGAGAGCTAGGCTGCTGAATTTGCTTTTAGCCTGTGTAAAATGCATACTCCAATACTTCCATAGGTACTCCATGCAAACCCAGTTCAGGGTTAGAAAACTCCAGCTGCCTTGTGAGAGCTGCCTCTGGAGGAGGACATCCTGTGACTCATAGTCAGCTCAGTCTTGTGAAATCTCTAAGAAAGTTGCTGCCCTGTTTCTCAAACCCAGGCTAGCCCTCCTGCACAGTTTTGCTGCCAGCACCATGCCATGTTCCAGCCTTGTTGATATACATGTACATTAATGTTGCTTTGTCCCAGGCTCTAAATGCAGAACTGCTTCAATTTTCTGTAACTGATTCACGTACATTTATAAAAAATCACTTAAAACTCCCCCACTTTCTCCAATCATATGCAAAGATGTAATATCTGTATTATATCAGTATTATATAATCTATATGCACATAAGTATTTATACTTATGAAACACATTTTATGGCTGTATATATTGACTTACATATACATCAATCCAATAAGAGATATTGCTGCTAATTAAGCCATTTATTTTACTGCTTGCTTGAATAGCATGAAAAAGGGGGAAAGAGAGTGAAAGAATAGGTCTTATTTTTATTTTAGAATGAATTTATTTAGAATATATATATATATATATATATATATATCTGTAACTACTGTACCTGCTTTTCACAGGGGGTACAGTAGTTACAGATAAGTGCCTTGCAACAACAGAGGTTCATTATATGTTCAGGTGTGTAAGTGAGAGGAAATAGGCTTAGGATTCTCTTACCTTTTGGCATCATTCTGGATATGCCTATAATTTACAATATTTCTTGAGAATATGTCAGAAATTTAAAACTATTTAATTTTATATTAAGTAGAATATAAGAGACTGTGCCTTGCAACAAAAACTTTTTAGGGCATGACTCCTTACTGAAAGGACCTGCATGTGTGTTGTGTTTCTCCATGTACCAGCCATCCATGAGCTCTTTAATGTGCAGGGCAGCATGTGTGCCCTTCTTTTCAGCTGGCCAGTTGAAAGGATAATGCTATGGCCCATTCTTCTTCCCACCATTCCTGGTCTGGCTCAAGATGAATTTAAGACTGAGTTCTACAGTGAGTAGAGAAGAAATGGATTCAACATTGGGAAATTCTATTCCTTTCTTCTTGTTATTTCCTCAGATATGATAATATAACCAAGAAGGAACCAGGGGCAAATGTTTTCAACAAATTAAAACACCGTTAATAGCAATCAGATATGTTAATTAGGTTTCTTTTCTGTACATCTCACTATGGACTCTCCTTTCTTAGTACATTTTGTAAGCAGCTGAGCAGCCTTGCACATTGTAAAGCTTAAAAGTAAGGTAAATATATGGAGGGTGGTGCTTTCTATGAATCGTGTAGCAGTTCAGTGACCTTGACAGGAACTGCAAACATCAGTTTATTCTGATGTTACAGATTACACGAGTTTGGTTTTTGGCCAAACCAAGCAGCTGCCAACCTGCCACAAGTACTTTTAAGAACCAACACAGAAGAATTAAGTCCCACAAATCCACAGATTGTGGCAAGAGACTTATCAACCTCTCTTGAGGAATACTAACAATGTTCAATTTCTCCTGGGTGCAAAATTAAGCATAATTTATGACATATGCTGAGATAAACTGATTCCATTTTCCACTTCATAATAAGAAAATAGTAGGCAGGGGGAAAAAAGGGAAAGAGAGTGAAGTTTTTGTACACAAAGGGATATGCAAATAGCTGTATTTAAAGTAAACTTTCTAAAACTTGGAAGAAGTAAGATAATGGTCAGCAACTTAAGGAATATCAAATAGACAAAAATAAACAGCAGATAACATCTAAGGGAACTTGGTTAAATTTATTTCTCACTATTATCTGCATTCTCCCAATATGTAGAATTGGCTTGAGAACATTTTTTATTAAAAACATTTTTTATTTGTGTTCTCCTAAGGATGCCAGGCATCCAACTTAGAATTAAAAACTAATTATATCTTCTCCATGCACCAAGGACCAGGCTGACATAAGATAAAAAAATGTTATCAAACTTTGGAGGGGCTAGCTCTCCATTTTGCAGAAAATAATGACCTATAGTTGCTGCAAATGAATGGGGAATTTGGTCCTATAGACTTTCCTAGTTTTTCAGTAGCTTAAGACATTTCAATGACCTTTTCATGAAATATGTTTTGAAACCTACTTCTAATCACAAAAATATTTGTTACTGTTGAGCTCTTGAGGGTTTTGCTATATTAATTTAATAATACCTGTATTATTCATACTTTACACTGCATTGGTTTTGTAAAACATTGAACAGAAAAATTTATATTAACCTCTATAAGAATGCATCATAACATGAAATGTGGTTCAATCACCCTTAAGACCCTGCACTGTGGCACCTGCATTGCAGTTTGCTTCACGAATGGGGGATTTGCAATCTTTTATCAAGCATTATCCTCTTCATACACAGCTTTGTCATAAGAGTAAAGTTTCAGCACAGCTATGTTGCAGTCTTATTCCCTTTATTACAGTCCTTTGGTGAAAATTCAGTTTTAAGAGTTCTTTACAGTTGGAACAAAATAGCAATTTTGAAGCTTTTTCTCTTTGAAAGGCTGCACTCCGTCCCCAGTCCTCTAATTATGTTATTTGAAGGGACCATCAAAAGGACCATCACTGTCTTGTGGTAAACATTTCAAATACTTGGAATTGGTTTTTAATATAAGCAGTTTGCAGAATGGATGTTATTGTATTTACTATGAATACAATAATACTCAAAGAGAGCTTTCTAAGAATTTGAATTCATTGCATTTCACCTCAATTCTAAGGACGCTAGGTGTTGAACTTTGCCCACCTAAGTGCTTTAAATCTCTCCTCTGGCAGGCTAGTATGTTTGTCTCCTACAGGTTTATTCTGTTACTCTTTCCTTTTATCTCTGTGCATTTCCTGATCGAAAGACAAATGGCCAATGAGATTGCATTCTTTTAGGTTTCAGGGTAATGATAGATAGCAACAATTATGGGATATAATGAACACTGGGGAAAGAGAAAATAGATCAAGAAAAGGTAGAGTCAAAAGGTAGAGAAAATAGGTCAAGAAAAGGAGCTGTATTTTAGTAATGAGTTAAATTGTGAAAGTGAAAGGTTAAGCAAAGGTCTTTGCTGTCTGTACTAGGCAAGGTGAAAAGAGGGGCTAATTAGATTATGCAAACCAACAGATAGTCCAATTACAGTTGATGGGCCAAATGGAGCCCAGGGGACACTTCCACCTGGAGGAAATGGGGAATGACTGCTTGGTCAGCAAACAGGGCTCAGGGAGCTGAGGCTCTCAGTGCCTGCCAAGGGGTGGGAGGCTGACGCTGTCCCAGCCCCCTCCATTCCAGCAGGGGGGAGATGAGCAGCTCCAGACTGAGAGGCAGATGTTCTCCAGAGCTCATCCATACTAAAAAGGGCCCATCTGATGAACCTTGTTTACCTGCTCCACAGAGGGAAGGACTCGACTGAAGTCATCCAGAATTCAGGGGTAACTTCCTGCCCTTTCTGGAGAACCAGTGATTTTTGTTGTAATGTAGGAAGCGTTTCTCCCTGCTCTGTGTTTGGGGAGCTTCCTGGTGGCTTAAGTGCAAGCATATGTCTACACTGTCAGGCCTAGAAAAATATCCTGATGTCAGGTTTTGGTTTTAGGGCCTGACCATGTTCTGACATTACGTTAAGATGACAGCTATTGGCAAAAATCCAGCAGCAAATACCCAACATCTTGTTGACTTTATATAGGCAGTTACAGACCAGAGATTTCAGACTCAGCCGATAGCTTGAGTTTTTCTGTGGAAGGGAAAGAGTCTGCAAATCTTAATGTTTCACCAAATAATTTCATGATGTTTTGATTTTTGGACAGATTAAAGAACCCTGCATAGATCTTGGATATTTCAAACTCAGTCATGCTGATTTTATCAATATAAAACTATTTCCACTTTGTGAACTTGTGTATGAACTCACAGATCATTGCATTTTAAAATTTAGTATTTATTCAAAAAAGTAATTCAGAATTTCTGCAGACTAGAGATGAGATCATATATTAGTGTGGCTACTGCTTCTTTTCCTTATGATAGAAGGAAGAAAGATAAAGAGCTTGCATATTTGTATACAGCACATACTTAAGACAATACAACGGACTTGAAATTTTTGGTTATATTTTTCTGGTATGAACATCTCACATTTAAACTAGTTCTATGGGGTGTTTTTTGTATTTTAGATTGTACTAAGTACTATACTTCATGTGTTTATGACTCATCCTCAATGAGTATATTGCTTGTGGAATAAGCAGGCTCAACCATATGTTTCATTTGCATATGCTAGTTTGGATAACTATTCCTTCCTTCTCTTTCTCCCTTCTTCCTCCCTCCCAGTTTGCTTTTTTTTTAGCAGTCATCTGCATTTGTGAAACCTTGTGATTTTACTTGGTTCATGGATAAGAGCATTATGTCTTCTCCATTTAGCAGAAATATCAGATTTAAAAAGTAAAATTTGAGCAAAGTATGTCAGAACTGGTAAGATATAAGGCAATAAATGAGTCTGAGAAGATGTAAATCTTGAAATTTTGGATTTTTTCTTCATATATTTTTTCATGTCTGAAGCCACTCACAGTCTGAAAATCTGCCTCTGTTATTTTGTTAACACGATGAATCATTGTGCACCCAGAAATTCCTACTTTTATAAAGGAATTAATTGTTTTGTTGTTTGGGCTTATCTTTTTCCTCTCCAGGCAACAAACCAGGACATTCTTTTTTTAAATTTTGTTTCTGTCTGTCACATATATCAACACAACATGAAGCTACTAAATTGTGGAGAGGGAGGAGGACAAAATGTACAGATTCTGAAAGAGGGTGGAGACCAGAGAAAAAACATGCATTGTCAATACTTATAATACAGATAACCTAAATTGAAGATGGTTAGTTTGCTGAGAGCCATGTGCTACACAGACACTTCTTCACAGTGTCCTAGATATCATGCATTCCCTTTCAGCTGGCAGCCTTATAGGGGTAACAGCTTCAGAAGAATGCCTGCTCTTGACTATTTCTTAGTTTTGGCACCAGTGTGGCTTCTGTCAGCAGTCAATGTGCCTGGTATTTTCCTCCCACCATCATTATTTCTTGGAAATTCACATTCCTTGCACCAGCATGCAGACACCCACATTCTCCAGCTGTGTTTGAATTCCCTTGTCTCAAGATCCTATCAGACCCTGACAGTTAGGGGTCTGTGACCCACACCTGGGCAGAAAAGATAATCCTTAGCAGGCTCAGAGAACACTGAACATTCACATGGCCAGTTACATGAAGCTAGGCTGCCTCCCCCTTCTTTGGCAGGACATCAAAGTGCCTGGACGTTGACAGAGCCACAGCAGCAGTGATGCACCAGAATTTGAAGGTTTGGGCATTTTCCAGGCAGAAGTAGAGAATGGAGTTCTAAAGCATAGCATAACTCACCCAAGAGTAGAGTGGGGGGCGGATATTTGAGTAACTTTCCTGAACAAGTAAATGCCTGTAGAACCAGAAATTTGACTCTAATATGTTCAGTAATTTCTTATTTTAGGACTAATATTATCTTTTATTCCAATAGTTGTCCAGAGGCAATGGAGCAAAAACACTTGTGCTATGGATAATCAGCTTAGTAGCCCTGATGATAGAGCAGAAAATCTCTAATTTTGGTTGTAATTTGCTTCATGCATTTTAAGAGCTGTTTCATAAATGCCATTTTATGAAAAAGATCTTCTACAATGTACACCTGTACAGAAGTGTTGCACTATAAATATATGATCTGAAAACTAATTAAAGTGGAAACTTTTCCAGGGTAATGGGTTTCCATTTACATCAGCAGTAAAATGGTTCTTTGAAATGTATGAAATTTATTTTATAAGTGCGCTTTGTTTAAACACCACTAAATGGAAACAACTTGAGCAGCTGTATGTATGTGTTATGGTATTTCACGGGTTCCAAAAAAATTTTGGCATCTGACAGATAGTTGTCTGCATGAAGATCAAAGTCAATCAAGGTACAAAATAATTTTCAAATTTTTTTTCCAATTTCAGCTTTACCTAAATTTAATTTTTTAATTTATAATTTATTTCAATATTTATTCTTAAACTTTTCTCAATATTTTAGAGAGATTTTCTCACTTCCAGATTATGAGCAGTACTGAAAAAAGTTATATCTAAGTTCCTGTGGGATGGCAGTTTTCATATGATCTTTGGTTTAATCAGAAGCAAGAAATAAATGAAGTCAACCCTTACTGTTATTTTGATTAGAGTTTATTGTGTTCAAGATGTTCAGATAAAGATAAATATTCAACTTACTGGATGAATCCTTTCATTATTATTCCTATTTAATGCTGGTATTTGGATGGAACCCAGTGGTTTTGAACTCCTTTGTGCTAATCAGAGCACAAATCCAATCTTATCCATTAATTCTCCAATATTTGCCCATTATTGTGGTGCATTATTTCCCAATGTTTTTATTGCACTTCACTTTTAAAATGCTGCTAAAAGTAATTTTCCTATCTTAGTTTAAAATCTTAATAACAATAAGATATTTTGCTCATTGTTACCTAAGGTTAATGTTATGCTTCACACATAGGACTTAACATCCTTCACAATACTACTCAAACTAATGATTGTGATACAAACCCACAGCTTCTGCCAACACAGACATAGTTGCAGATTTGTTTTCCCCTTAGTTGTGGTCCATTGTTAACAGAGACAACCAAAAAAGATCTTTATCTTGACTCCTGGAAAAGTGTCCCCTTAGTAGTGCAGACAATCAGAGGTGGCAACTTTCATGAGATGTTTTTATTTCTTTTTGTGAAGAGTTTATAACATGACCTGGATGAAGATAACCTGTAATTATTCTCAAATAGCATTTCCTAGATACTGCTTTTTCAGATATTTTCTGTGTTACTGGAGGTGGAGATTTACTTTCACATTTCTTCATATGTCCTTTTAGAGTAAAAAAAAAAAAATATGACTCTTTCTTGAAGAGACTGTTTATAATATATTAAAACTTTTTATTTTAATTAAGGGTGTAAATAATAAGTAAAGCAAAGAGCTGAAAATGGAGTTCAGTGTGACATTGCACAATATGTAGAGTATGGTGACTAGTACTCACCAGTTTCTTCAGCTGATGAGAACGTGTGCTTAGCAGCATCAGGAGCATATTTAGCACTTTGTAATAAAAGTTGAGAGATGACGAAGTGGAAGAGACATTTAAAAATATGCTTGAGCTATGAAAGTACAAACAGTGTCCGATGAAAATGCATGAGATACTATAGTACAGTGTGTGAAATGGCTTTGTGACTGGAGGCTAACTTCTAATATGCAATGCATAAATCAGTGGGAATAGGTCCTATTTTATGTCATTACAAACACAAAAAGAAATGGTTATTGGTAAATGATAAATAAACCTGAAGAAAATAAGCAAATTATTTTTATAGGCATGTGAGTGCCTTACTACTGAGGGAAAAGAATTATCCTCTTCAACCATCCAGTGTCGGTCTTTGGGCTTTAACCAATAAATACTTGCAGAGGTCTGAGAAGATTTGCTTAAAAAAAAAGTCTAAAAATAATCCTCAGCTGACCATGACGTGTTATGAGGGAGGATCTCCCAGGGGGTTCAAAATATCTGCAAGGATATGCACCTTTACAGAGAAAGAATAAATTATAATTTAAACCTTCAAGCTGTGCATAGATTAACTCTTCATTACAGAATTCAACACAGCTAGAGGCTAAAGAAAGTTCAGATTGATCCTTAGTGACATCAAACAAAAGAGGATCATGTTCCTGACACCTGGTAGAGGCAGCAGCAGCTTTTGGATAGTGTAAGAACAGAAATAAAGAAGAAAATTAAAGCTTAACACTACATTTGCATGCAGTTAACCATTTGCCTTTACCACATCGTAGTTATCTCACACTAACTTCACTGTCACTGTCATTCTTGTAAAATGTAGAAGGGAGCTAAGGATATTATTTTCTTTCCTGTGTTTAATCCAGGAGAGATGATGAAAGCTCCCCACCGATCTAACTACTTTGGTTTACGCCCTTCATCGCCACCACCCCAGGCTGAAGGCCTGCTTGCTCTTAAAGAAAAAGAAATAGAGATCTGGAAACACTGTTACCTTGTCCCTTTCACTCAACTGTGAGGGTTGTACCCTGTTAGTGTGTTAATTGGATGATCGAAAACATGTAAAGGGTTTCTTTTTAAATTTTATTAGCTGCTTCCTACCTCCTTCCTTTGAATATCTCTAAAGAAATTCAAGGTGTCTTGTTTCCTTATTAAATGAAAAAAAAAAAAAAAGGAAAAAGTCTTTGGATATCCTAGGCTGCCTTCATTATGCTGTATATATTTGTCTTTGCATCCTTTGATAAAAATGTAGTAGTATGTCTCTGTAGGGAGGAACTTTGCAGTTGCAATTACAGATAATAGTGTTGTTCTCTAAACCCCAGTGTGGTGTGAACATCAAAGTGCTGTGGATTATAATAATCCAAACAAATAACCTTCTGTAAACTCATAAGAAAGAAGGAGCTGGATGTTTTCATTAAGTGAGAGGCAATTCATTTAACAGTCGGTTGTTGCCCGTTTCTATGTGGTGAAAAGTCTGTTCATTTGCATAAGGAAATAACCACCAAAGAAATGTAAATGATTGAACTAGGCTCTCATTAGCAAAGCCTCTCCAGCTACCTGAAGGACCTACCTCTGTTGGCAGTAGAGCGAGTTTCAAGTACTTTTCCTACCTTTTAGAAACCAATTATCTTCAGGCATGTCCCTCAGTTCAAGCAGGGGGAAGGGAACATAGCAATATTCTTGGCAACAGATCTTACAATTTAATGAAAGGATTCTCCAAAATAAGAATTTGAATGATTTGTCTTTATGTAGTTTCTTGAAAATCTATCCTTTAAATGACTACATGTAAAACGCCTATGGTTTTTATAGAGTAAGGGAGGAGTGTGTAATTTTCTGAGGGGGAGAAAAAGCAATAAATTCCAATCAAAATGTTGCAGTTTGGAAGCAGAGCCAGATGACATTGGAAGTTTTTCTATCAAAAACATAGCAAAAATGACTGGGTAGGTGGAAAAAAATGGTTACTATTTAAGTGAATGAAGAGGAAATGATTACTCCACAGTGATGCAGGTGACAGACACAGGACCTTAACTCTCTTAAGAAATAAAATAAACTCATTAAATAAAAATAAATAAATAAAATTTTAAAAATAAATATTTATTCAAATATTAAATAAATAAATAAAAATATTTTGAACTAAGTTGGTTTAGTTCTACTGGAGTCAACAGATATTTGCTTCTCTGTGTCAAATGAGAATACAGTTCACATTATTTTCTCTCAACCCAATAGCTACAGTCTGTGAATGTTTCACACATCTAGACACACAGTGTCCAGGAAAGAGACCATTCAGTGCTTAAACCCAGCAACATTTTACCTATGGAGTCCTGAGCTTAGCCTGACTGATCAGGTTAGAAGCAGCAGGAGTTTGATAATCTCTGCTTGCCGGCTAATGGAGGTTTTAATTTCATTTAAAATACAGATATTCCATTCTGATTTTTGTCTCAACCAAGCGTTTTATGGCATCTTTGAAGACGTGCTGAAATATGGAATGGTAATTTAAGGAGAGATTTTTAAGCATTCAGGCTAAGATGTGCTGCCAGATTGTTAAGTACTTCCAGGGTCATGGTGTGGAGCATGATTTGGAGGCCATGTGAACAAGAGTGGATGGGGACAAAAAAAGGAGGAACCTTATCTTGAGTGTAGAGTATTAATCAAAAGACTGTGGAAATTTTTTGAACAAGGCTATACTAAACCTAAAGTGAATGCAATTTTCTCCTGTGTCAAGATAAATTCCTTCTGAAACTTTCACCTAATTTTATTGCTTAGGTCCCTTGACGATTTTTGCCTGGCTGAAACAATGTCGTACCCTTCTCTGTTTCTCACCATTTCCTCACCATGTTCACCAGGCAGCTTCCCAACTAGCTCTGTTGATTGTGATGCTGATATCACTGGCTCCTGCCTCAGCACAGTCAAGACAACTGAGTTAGAGAAATCCTTCTGTGTTTTAAATGATGAGGAAACCCAGATTACCTTTACAGGATGAGTAAGAGAAGTGAGTTGTACTGTTGTAATTATTCAGATGGACATGTCATCAGGGTATGAAATAGCACTGCTCCTATACTGCATTGTTTGTTCTGCCATTCCTCTCCATATTTAGGTTTTTCTCCATCATATGCACAGGAGGCAGGGTGTAGAAAGAGACCCAGACAGATATGTACCATATCAAAAACAGAATCACAGAATGCTTTGAGTTGGAAGGGACCTTAAAGAACATCTAGTTCCAACACTACTGTCATGGGCAGGGACACCTTCCACTAAAGCAGGTTACTCAGAGGCTCATCTTGAAACACCTTCAGGGATGGGAAGTCCACTACTTCTCTGGGCAATCTGTTTCAGTGCTTCATGACCCTTGCTGCAAAGAATTTCTTCCTAACATCTAATATAAACCTACCGGCTTTAGCCATTCACCCTTCTCATATCACTACATGTCCTTGAGAAAAGTCCTTCTCCAGCTTTCTTTTAAGCCACCTTTAGATGGACTTACATAAAATATACAATATATTTTGTTTTCACACCTGCTTAGCCTGTGGTAAGTGGTTCCTGTGATTTTCTAGGCAATTGTTATCAAGCACATATAAACTAATGTCTCATTAAGCAAGAAATCTTGTGGCAGACGAGTGCATGTTGGTAGACACGAACATGCAGAGCCAGTGAAGATGACTGTGGGGCAAGGAAGTGTCTGTGCTCAAAATACCAGTGCTTGTCCCAAACACAGGCTACTGTAAACATAACTATTAACTAGAGCCTTCACTACAAAGCTACTATGAATTCCTAGGGGAAAGTAGGATCTCTCTGTCATGCTGTTTAAAGACTATTCAGTGAATAGTTCAATTATCTCTGAATTGCTAGACTATTTGTCCACAAACTAGTTTTGGGATGTGTTTTGGGAGCCATTTATTTTTTCTTTTTATTTTATTTTTTTTCTTCCCTTTTTTTTGACACTGCATTCAACCTTCTGCTTCCAGATATCAGACATATCTTTGACCCCAGTTGCATACAACTGTTGAATATTTCACTGCCTTTAACTGCAGAATCATGACATAGAGGTCATCGAGCAGAAATAATATGAGAGTATTGTACTGAAGAAGAAAATTCTTGGAAGATACCAAAGTGAGATTGGGTATTTTAGTGTTGGCTGAGCTCCATCAACAGTTCCCCATTCATCAGTGAAATTTTAATCTGCTGTAAAGTTATAAATGACTCTTGGGAAGATAAAGACCTATTTTTAGAAGTTTATATCTTCTGAAAGAAAGATCAGTACATAACAGGTCAAAAGCATTGTAACAGAGACTGGACATAAAATGGAACATTGGTCAAAGGCCAAAATAATATTGAAAGAAAAATATTACTATTATTTAGAGGCACTTGAGTTAAATATGGTGAAATTGAACTGTTTATAGAAGATGCTGGATTTCCTCCAAACAGACTCTGGCTGCACCATCCCAGTGTTGTTTTTCAGAGACAAGAGATTCTTTTTCCTTTATAGCAGCCATAAATGACAAAAGAAAAGGGGAGCATAAAGAAAAGAGTGGTTCTAGATGCTACCCAGATTACAGCATAGCTAAGCAACTGGGGGTTGAGAGTGTGACCAACCAGCAGAAGGACATTAAACCTCACCACCATCCACACACACTGATCTGCAGCTCTCCACACATTCCAGTTCCATGCTACAGCAGCACAGAGGGTTTGGGCTGAAAATGTGGGATGGCAAGCTGTTTTGTAAGGAAGTCTGGTCATCTGCATGCTCCAAATGCTGGGGGAAGGCATGTTTCAAAAATGGCACTACTGCCCACACGCAGCTTTCAAAATTCCTCCAAGATGCTGCTCCAGCTCTTTGGTACAATTTGCACCTCAGGGGAAGGGGGTGTTAATATTCTGCCCGTCTAAGTTCTTCAACCCAGCTCACTGCCAATTTGGATGATGCCAGAGCCTGTGCAAGAGCAAGGAGAGGGCAGTGGGAGGCAGCCTCCCCTCTCTTCAGCACCAGCTGTCAAGGGCTAACACAGCTGTATTGCTCATCTCCACCCTCAGATTCTCCACCAAGCACTGAATGCCTCTTCTGATCAACAAGTGAATACAGGAACATTTCATGACTTGACTCCAGGTATTGCCCATGGTTAAATCACCAAGCAACACCTGTTCCTCTTAACAGGTTTTGCTGCTGACTTCAAAATCCATGCAAGCTTTTCATGTTATGAGTTGATCTACCATTTTCAGTACATTTCCTGTCATTTCCCTCTCTTTGCCCTTCTGATTTCAAGGCTCATATGATCTAAAAGACTTCAATAGGCTAGTTTAGCAAGTCAATACTTCACTATTACACTTAATTTACTTTAAATTTCTTCCTGTTCCTCCTTGCAAGTCTAGTAGGGAGGGGAAAAATAGCTCTAACATGTGGCCTTAAATACTTCCCAGCTGAAAAAATACAGTTAACCAGCATGAGGCTAATGAGCTGATGTACCAACTGATGATCCACACCAGTTCCCCTGCAGCCAAATAACATCCTCTGGCCTGTATACACAGCAGCTGATTTTACCCTGGATGTTCTAGTTTCTCTTTTTCCTGCATTTCTGATCTCTCAGTGCAGGGCTCTAATGTAACTTCTGACTCTCTTAGCCCATTAACTGCATGATGCAGCAGCAGGCTCCCTCACTTACAGAATCTTTTTTTTATTTCTCTGCAGCCAATAGCCAGTGCCTCATTATTTACCTTGCCCTTTCCTTAATGATGTCCTTCTCCCTGAGCATCATTCTAAACAGACAATATAACGATTTAAACTACTGCTATAGTTTGAGTAGTTTGTTCATTTTGTTGTTGTTCTTATCTAAATAGCCCTTTCTAACAGAATATGCTTGAAATTCTGTATTTTAAAAGACCTCTAACTTGGAAAAGCAACTTAAAAATGAAAGTGAATGGCCAATATTATTTGTGTACCAGTAATATGATGACATTAAATTTTCATTTGGTATTGTTTTCCTCTTGTATTTTTTACCTTTTTTGTCCCACCTGCTTTCGTCTTGGTTTTAGTATTTGACCAATTTGGATAAGAAAAATTCAGTTTAAAAGAGACATAATTTTGGAGTTTTTAAACTTGCTTTCTTGATTTAGAAAGAGTTCTTATGTCCTTGGATACTGAAAAAAATATCAAGATGTGAGAGAACTCTTGAGAATTAACATAGAAATTAAATTTATGGGAAAATAATGTAAGAACTCTTTCTTACAACAGTGATCAGCTCATTAGATCTTTCTGTCCAAAAAGTCCCTAAGAGTAGAGTTAGATGTTTACAGTCTGCAATTAAAGAGAGGCAAAGAGAGTGTCTGTTTTTAAAAGCACAACTATCTTTGTGCTTTAAACATCAAATATCTTCAAATTAGAAATACTTGCTATCAATGTCACTTATCTGATGTAAAAACAAGAGTAAAAGGATTCCCTGATGATGATTTGGATCAATATAAGGCAAAAGTGACACAGATATTTAAAAAGATGTAAATTAATTATGATGAAGAAAAATCTTTCCATAGGTTTTTAAAACTGGTTTTTAGAGAGCAGTGGATTTCAGCTGATGGCCTACAAAACCCTCTAGGATCTGTAGTGTAATTCTAAGAAGTCTCTGAAATGCAGCTCAGAAGAACAAACATATTCCAGCAGCCTAAATTCTTGAAGATGTTGGCACAGCAAAGGGTTGAACATCATCACAAAGTGTTAGCAATACTCTTTCCCACTTCTACCTATCAACAGGAGAAAATTTCCAGCCTCCCCTTCAGCTTAACCACTCGATTTCAAATCAGAGCTATGTACTGAATCTCAATCAACTTGAGAAGTGGAAGACTTAAGAGGAAGTCACTTGAACTCAGAGCTGAGTCTCATAGGATTTTCCAAGCTTTTTTTTTTTTTTTTTTAATGGTGATGCCCCAGCTGTCAGAGTTTAAATGCTCTAGAGGCTCAATAGCTGTGATATTTATTAACCAAGTGGTTATGATCAGAACTTTGTCACTCAAACTTGCTTGGTATCAGCTGACATATGGTATCATGTTTGAAATACCACTCAGTAAATCACTGATAATGTCAATGTAATTGCTGAGAGCTAACACACAGTGTAATTCTTTTCCCACTGAAGCTGATGGCAAGAGCACTGTTGATGGCTGTGGTGAGAGACTGAACCACTAAACAGAAAAGTATTTTCTTTCTCCTAATTGCTCGCAAAGAATCAATAATTTTCTAAGCACCTAGTCTTTAAATGAACTTATATTTATAAATGGTAGCACATTAACATTTTCATTGTTAACTTTTTTTGGTAGATAATGCTGCTGTGACTCTTTCAATATGCTTTATTTGTGAGTCAGATGCTAATATATTCATAAGTAGAAGGATATATGAATGTAAGAGATCTGTACATATCTCTGTTCCATCTGTTATTTCTTTCTGTCCTAAGTTTAAATACTCTGTGTTCAGTGTTAACATTGTTATTAACATTTTATCAGTTTTTGCCATATATTAATTAGATTATATCCATGGAGGGGTTTTATTCTGCATTTTGGGGTTTAATTTTTAGCTGGTCATTTTCTCATATAAATATTCCCTTGCCAAAAATAAAACTTTCTTTAAAACCAATTCCTTCCCCACTCACCACCTGCCACCCCCCAAATACTTCAACAGCAGGGATTTCTCATCTTTTGGGCAAATCATCTGGCAGAGAGATACTGCCATCACCAAGATGTGAGATATTCAGAGTTTTCTTTTTGCTCTGTAAAATTTGGAACGGATTCTTAAACAAGGGCCTGCCTAACCTGGAAGGTGCCAGGATGCAGACTCAGGCTCTGGTCAACGCATGTGACGAGTCAGTTTTTACCATGAATTTATTTCTCTGTCTGATGTGTTGGTGCCTAAAATGCTTTGGAACATTTTAGTTTATTCCACTGCTGGGCAAAATTCAGAATACCAAGAGAGTTTAATGACATGGTAGAAGTTTCCATAATTGCTGTGAGCAGGGGTTAACAGAATGCTGAAGGTTTCTGCAGTTATGCTTCAGAACTACCATTTTCACTGCTACTCATCATATTCAGATCTCTCAATAAGATGTTAATGTTATAATTAATTTATAGCTTAATTTTATAGTTCTGATTTATGGTAAATGTATTTATATTTGCCAGCTAGTTTGAAAATTTCTAATGTTTTGGTACATTTCAAGACCTTCAATAAAAATTGATATTTGTCTCTTCTACTCAGTCCAGAATATGTACTGACACTTTTGACAAGTATGAAAACAAATTTCACTGGGTAAAGATTTTATAAGCTGAGAAGACAGTGCACAGATGAAGGATAGGGAAACTGGAGGAGTAGCCAGCAAAATAACTGTGTTTGATTACACTAAAAATCTTGTCTTGTTTTTCTGTTTCATGATTTGAGGTTTTTTTTTTTTAGTATGAGGTTTTCTTCTTCTAATTATCTATGTGATCATTACTTCTACTTTCTAACTCAAATGAACATGGGAAAGATTTTTTTATTTTTTAAGGAAGATGGCTGCTGTATGAGGGAATTATGTTAGCAAAAGTAACATTCTTTGGAAATTAAGAACATTTCCTTTACACTGTCATTGCTGTCAAAGGTTAGTGCAAACTGCTCTGCAGATAAACTATAGATATAATTTTGAGTTTCATTTTTCTCTTTCTCTGAAGGCTATCTAGATAATGTGTTTGTGGACTTGTACACAGCAGGGTTATTATTATATTTGTCTGCTGCTTTTGAACTTCCATGTGACATTTGACTCTTTTGACCATCAGCTATAATTGTACTCTTTTTCTTATTCTGTAAAATTTATTGCTTTGATCTCTGGTGTCTTCAGTGTCATCTGGTATCCCTCAGTGATATATTCTGGGATCTATAGTATCTCTTTGTTATATGTATGATAGCTGGAATTACTTGTGTTCACAGTCCAGCTGTCAGACAAATGGCTCTTGTCTTTGTTTATCACTCCTTGAAGACCCTGTAATAGCATCTACAGTGCTGCCTGATTGTCCTTTCTATTATCAAGGCTTGCAAGGGGCTAATTTTCTTAAGTGTAATACTGAAAGGGTGGTATGTAAGTGGAATAATTTCGGCTGGAAGTAGAGCCTCTTACGGGTCTTTTATCTTCCTTGTGTTTTAGCTTTTCCTCTTTCAAGGCAGTGTCATGAGAGTGTCTCTGCTTTGGCTGAGATTCTAGGCCATTTTGAACAGACAATGTGCTCTAGGAGAAACAGACACCTGGCTTAAATTTCCAGCACGGTAGTCTTTTCATGCAGTGACAGAAAATGGAAATTGCCTAATTGGGGTCATAAATTTCTGCAGCCCCAGACTCTCTCCTTAGTGGAATAGTCCAGGATCTCAGGATCTGCCACTTCTAGATAGTGTCCTCGGCTTTCTGACCTTTAAGAGTAACTGAATCTCAGAAAAACACCAACACCCATGAAAACTTGGAACAATGCAGAGTTTTGGGGAGAAGGGAAAGGAAAGGAAATATGTGCAATGCTTCCTCCTTAGCTAAATGCTAGCACAGGAAGAAAATTTTGAAGGCATTGGGAATTTTTCCATGTCATCAGCTCAGACATGCTTGGGATAATAGGATGTCTCTCTTCTTCAGGTGACTGGTAGGAAAGCTGTGTTTGGCTTGACTCACAGTCAGTGGCTGAAATGGGCAGCTGGGCTGTCCTTGAGCCATTTCTCCTCTGAGGCAGGTTCGCCATCTGTGCTTGAGCAACACCTTCATACCATACCCATGCTATTTACACTCTTTCTACCATGTCCCTACCTGAATTCTAAACTTCTTCAGCATAGCCTTTTTGTCCTGAAACCAGTATATCCCAAAAAATTGGGTTGATAGATTTGTGCCAATCCAACACATCACAGAAACTGATATGTCTGACTTTAAACTTCCAGTGATGTGCATTTATTATTTAGCAACAGTATGTCCTGCCAGGAGCTTGGATCACACCAGGGTAATGTTGAAAGAGGAAAGGGGATGGCAGACTTTTGACTTTTCTCATGCACATATACATACTGACACTCATGCATGTACGTATATAATTGCTCTCTCTCACTACTGATGAAAGAGAGACAAGGATTTTCTTCAGCTTTGCAGCAAAAATGGGTTAACACTATTTTTATACAAGTTTTTCCCTTTCATCATGATACTTAGTGGTAAATCTTTGCTTTAAATGTGGGCACTTTTGTTGTCTTGATACTGAACTTCTTCCTCCTAAGCAAGCAGAATAAAATGTTTTGTTTTGTTTTATTTTGCTTTTTTAAAGAAATTTTAATTAGTTTTTAAAAGAAAAAAGTTAAAGGCTTAGTATGTCTGAGACCTCTGTTTTCAGGAAATTGTAGGCTTGTATTTTTGGCAGGGTAGGCTTCCTTTCTTAAAAATACTGTTTTAGACCTTTGTATTAGAGTTTCTAAATGGATTAATGCTGATAAGTAAGCCCAGACTTTGCAGAATAATTAGACTAAATTATGACTGGAACAACAAGTTCAAGTGAATGGAACAATATTGCTAAATAACTTACGCTGATAAAATTAAAATTTGCTTTTAATTCGTGTCTGAATGTTCACAGTGGTAATGGTACAGGACAAACTAAAAAGGTAAAAGAAAGACTTTTTCCTATCCTATGTACTTCAGCCAGTAAAGATGAATGCTAAAGGTCATTATTTTTAATTATCATCAAAAAAGATGAAATTGTGAAATGTGCAAAGAAATACTCAGTTTTACAGAACACTACTCTTGGAGTAGGGAGACCTTCCTTCTATTCCTGTGTAACTAACTTCTTTGATGTTATTTCTTTATGCCTCTGGGTTTCCTTGTTTTCTCTGTTTGTTTAGAGCGTATGAGGTTCACAGCAGAGACTTGTTCAGTTTTACTGTGTGTAGTTAGCCATGCCTTACAAAAATGCAAATAAATAATTCACTTACTGCTTTGAGTTACACTTTCATGGTAAGGTGTTTTTTTCTTTTTTTGAACAATGAGATAGTCATCTCTGCCCATGCTTTTAGAGGTCCTGGTGTTATATGGTTCTGGTTCATGACAAAGGATTTCAGTTGACATAATAATAGTAATACTAGTATTAATAATTATTTTTTCTCTTCGTTTTTATGGTTTCAGTACATAAATAAACTCACAGAAAAATAAGTGGTCAGCCTGAGATCACTTTTATCCTGAAATGCTAGGAAAATGTTTATGTTAAACACTTTCATTGTGTTTGTGCATGCTCCTGCATGTTGTGTATGGAGGATAACATAACAATAGAAGAATGGGGCTTAGGCTACAGGGCTACTGAAATAATTTTCAGAAATAATATTATCTTAAAACCTGTGCTTTCCTCAATTTTAGAAGGGAAAGAAAATATTTTAAAGAGAAAGCTGCAAGTGACCTATTTGAAAACCAGCCTGGTAGAGTGGGAACAGTTGAAGGCTGTAGGACATAGACTGTATTGTCATAGCCAAATGTATTACCAAGGACAAAACAAGAGGACAAAATCAGACTCAGATATTCAAAGGAAAGTTATCAGACGGGAGATGTCAGGAGGATACAGACATCAAGGTAAGATTTTTATGGGGTTCCAGAGGGCATTTTCAGATCCAATGTCTTTAGTCTTGGTGAAAAGAGTTGAAGGAGCAGAAGCAAGCATCACATAAACAAATGCAACTGCACTAGACTGTTATGAAATAAACCTGCTTTTTTCATTCAATCCACATTTTCCCTGACCTTTTACACAAGAAAATGGATTTTCGTATTTTTCCCAAATAAATTCTCCCTGAGATGTTTTTGCCTATAGATTAAGATCAGGCAGAGAGTAGGAGGGAGGGCTGGGGGTAGAAAGGAAGGTGTCCTGAGAAGCTATGAAATACATGTTGCAATCCTTGCAGTGCAAACATCAGCTGCAATGCCAGGTAAGGTCACCTTGGAGAAGAAATATAGCGCAGATTAACCATGACAGAGGCTGGGGAAATCTTTGATGAAGGGCTGGTAACAGCTTCCTGTGGTTTCAAATATTCTGGACATTACACGTAAGAGAGATCAGCATTTAGTTTTTCAGATCGTCCTCTCCCCCTCCTGCAAATCCATGGTATTTTCTGGACCTTGTAGATCTGTAGTTACTCCTAGTCTATGCTGCCCTCTCCTGCTCAGACTCACAGCCACAGAGGTTACTTCTGCTTTTGCAGTCAGATGTTGCTTACACAGTGCTGTGCTTGCTTGGTATGGTTTAATAGGGGGAGCATTTAGAGATGCATGAGTATTTAGGAAAATGGTTTGCAGAAATGTGAATTCTGCAGCTCAACACCTTGTCTGAGTAGTTGTTGGACTAGTAACGTGATTCTTCCATTTTAGCAGTTTATTTATAGATATGAACAAATGAAGGTTTTCTATACTAAAAGAAAAAATTCTCAGAAATATTTTATTACATTAATTAATTTAATATTAATAAGATAAAAGTGTTGTATTTAATTTATTCTGGTGTTTATATTTTGAAAGAGATAGAAAACACTAAGTGATCAAGCAGATCAAGTTGTTGGAACAGAACAACTTTTTGTCATACTTCTGCTAGCATTTTGTCCTTTTTATCATTTATAAACCGGACCTCAACGGAACTTCTGTAGACCATTTCTACATATCTGGAAGTTAATTTGGTTATTTCCCTTGTTGCTAAGTTTTCACCTTCTTTGTTGTTTAAATATTATGGGGCTGCTATTGTCTTTTATTGCCTTAGCCAAGCTTAGACATACTTAACTGTTATTTTTTAAAAAGTCATTCCTTGCACATTCTTAACTGGTTTTCATTCTTCCTTTAGAGTACACAGCATGTATCAGTGATGAAGTACCCAGATCTGAACACTGTACTTTGCAGTGATGAGAACAGCAGAAGGCTGCTATTCTGTGAAACCAAATTCTATGCACCCTCTTGCACTATCTATTCAATTTCTTAGAATTTTAAATTTTCTGAAAAGTAAATGCAATAGTATTGAATTTGAATTTCAGTAAAGTATTTTATTCACACTTCCAATCATTACTTAAAGTTACCATAGTGTTGAATGTCTTCATAATGTTGAATGCCTTCTCACAAAAACTATTCAAGAACCAAGCCATGGTTATCTGGTATTGCTTTCTACATATCAGTCACATTCCTTTGAACCAGGCAGTTCTCCCCTGGAATAAAGTAAACTAATTTTTCATTACATGTCACAAGGGGCAAATCCCCAAGTGGAATCATTATAGAATTATACAATATCCTGAATTGGAATGATCATCAAGTTTAGCTCCTGGCCCTGCACAGGACAACCCTAAACACTTCCTGAACTCTGTCAGGCTGGTGCTGTGACCATTCCCTTGGAGAACCTGTTCCACTTCCCAGCCACCCTCTGGGTGAAGAACCTTTTCCTAATATCCAACCTAAACCTCCCCTGACACAACTTCAGGCCATTTCCTTGGGTCCTATCACTGTTCCCTAGAGAAAAGAGATCAGCACCTGCCCCTCCTTTTCCTTCCTAATGAAACTGTGGACCATGGTGAGGTCTCCTTTCAGCCTTTTCCAGCTTGAACAGACAAAGTGACCTGAGCTGCTCCTCAGACAGCTTCCCTTCAAGACCCTTCACCATCTTTGTAGCACTCCTCTGGATGCTAACAGCTTATTTTTTATATTGTGGCACCCAAAACTGCACACAGGACTAAGGTGAGGCTGTATCAGTGCAGAGTAGAGCAGGACAATCACATCCTTCAACAAGTTGTACTGTGCTGTACGAAAATCCTAGTGTATCACTTTTCTCTTCAACAATTTGTTCTGAGATATTAGAAAACAAGCAATCTAGTATATTCTGTAAAATGTATATTCCATGATTTTATCTAATTCCATCTACACACCCACCTATGCACTTTATTGCTTCTGTGTCATGATCTTCCAATGATGCATGATTCAGATAAAACTAATTGAAATAAATTAACTCAGGAAGAATTGGAGTGTATTTATATGCTTCTGCTAGCACATTAATTTTTCTTTTTTTCTCCTGAATGTTGAAAGTGTAACTTTTCCCTCTGCACAGTTTACTTGTGTTCCCTCAAAGATCTTTGGTGGTGTTCTCTCAGTTCTTTTGTTGTTGAAGTGCAGAAACCTCTAATGCAGGCTAAACCTTGGTGCTTTATCCCAGCTGTGCATTGTCCCTCAGAGCTTGGCCCCACAGGGCCCTCAGCCTTCCAGAGACTATCTGGAGAGGGACTTCATTTTGCCTCAGCTGGGAGCTGCAGCTGAGCATTTTCTTAAGCTACTTCACAGAGCCTGGATATCACAAGGGCACTATATGAAAAGTACTTAATACTGCAGTTCCCTTAGGCTTGTAAGGTGTTTCAGTGTCTCCTCTGAAGTACTGCACACTCTTCACTCTCACCCATTTCAGCTCTCACTGCTCACTTCTTTGAATTCACTAAGATAGCCTGTGTGCACAAGTTTTTAACCCTCAGACTGTTCCAGGTCTTCTTCACTGGACAGCAGGCTGTCTCCAGTATTTTTAAGCTCAGCTTTGTTGCTGTTTTTGATAATATTCCAGAAGGAGGGGGCCAGCTTGTTTCATCTGTGATCATTTTGTGAGGGCTGAGTAGCAGACAGGGATGGATGATGCAATGGGGCTGCTAGCAGGTGGCCGTTTGTTCAGACTCTGCTTGATTGTGTTCAGGGCCAAGCAAAGGAATCGGACTCTGGCGCATTGTGCAGTTTTCTAAACCACCTCTCCAGTGCTGAAAATCCTAGCCAAAGTGCTTTAGCAGTGTTTATTTTTTGCATGTATTTAGCTAACAGAAAAGGAGCCTTTCAATGCAGATAAAACTTCCCATTCTTTCAAAAACCAATGCTTTTTGTTATACTTATTCATTTATCAATGCTGTGAAAGTTTCATATGCTCCAACCATTGATTTCAGTAGCCAATGCTATTTTTCCTGTTTATTATAATTTATTGTCTCATTGTTGCCAGTAGTTTGCACTTAGCTGAGTTTCCCACACAATATACAGGAAACATCTCTATAGCATCAGGCTTCCTCAGATTGATTCCCACAGGGGCCAGGAGGGACAGGCCACTCCCGGGTGCTTTGTGATGTGACTGCAGAGTCCTGTTAAATCCACCATTTGGAGACTTCCTTCCTTGCACCTACGGTAGCACACACAGCAGCCAAGTCAGGTCTGCTCCCACTACATGCTCTCCCACACAGTCTTTGGGAAAATTTCACCTGCATGCATGCTTTCGCAATTGTATCCCTTTCTTTTCAAGCACTTAACACATTTGTTACCGAGCTCCAGTGAAAATGTGAGTCTCCAAGGGTTTCTATTTGTATTAGAGCAAAGCTAATGAAATTATTCACTTAGGTTGTTTTATTTCAATTTACCTTTCCTCAGTGTTGATTTACTGATGATTTGCAAATGTTGACTGATGTATTAAGTTGTCTAGGTGGAGGTGCTGTGGGTAGTAAAGAGGGCCAGTGCACATATGTTCCTTTGAAAACATTCCTTAAATAATACCCTCCAGAGTCTCCTGGGAAAGCTGGGAAATTAAATGAACATTGTCTGTGTCTCCCTCATGAGCAATACTTCCCTATTAACAAACAATGAGTTCAAGGGTTTAGAACAGAGACAACTTTATTGGGAGTGGGGGAGCAGAATAGGGAAAGTTGAATATGGAATTAACTTCACAAAGTCAGTGATTCATAAATCAATTCTATTAAACTATGTCATCACCCTTTCCTGCTGCCTTCCCTCTTCACTCCCTTCTCCTGTGTCTCCCCCTCCACCCCACCTCCTCACCCTCCCGGATGTGCTGCACAATAGCCCCGAGCCTACTCTCCTCCCTTGGTCCTGGTTAGTCACTGCTTACCTCAGCTCACACTGCTCATGCTTTTTTATGTGGGCTTGTTTTTTTTTTTTTTTTTTAAAGTCAGAGTTGTCTGAATCAGTTCCAGTTCTTGACCTTACAAGGTCACACTGTGTTTGCCATTTACAGAGTGCTGATTCCAGCTCAGATGCTGGAAAAGCTGCTGTTGGTAGCCCTGGCTGAAGCAAGCTCAGCTCTGCTGAACATGCTGCAGAAGTCCTTGTGCTTCCATTGGTTTGCTCAGGTTTTGGCAAGGAGCTCTGCAAATGTTGCACAAACTGGCATATAGGAAACGGTGTTTAAACACAGAAAACCACCTTTTTAGGCAATGAGGTTGTTCAATCACTTGAATAGATTGCCCGGAGAGACTGTAGAATCTCCATCCATGTAGATATTAAAGGTCTGATGGGAAATGGCTCTGAGCAACTCTGAGCAGGTCTGTGTGATGTCTGGAGATTGTTTCCCACCTCTTCCATGCTGTGATTCTGTAAAAAGTGTGCTGTTTTCAGTTGTCAGCCAGAATACCTGCAATAGCGGTTCCAGAGCAACAAATACTATTTAATACGAATCAAACAAGTTTAAAAACACGGTAGTGGGTTCCTCTTAAAAGTGATTGCCAGAAGAATATATTTGGAAATATTTTGAGACCCTAAATTCTTATGTGGGTAGCAAAAACTTTGGCAAAGTTCATGATCAAATGCTATAAATTAAGTGGTTAAATTGAAGTGCTCATGCCAGACTCATGACTGCTCAATACAAATTCTTTCTAAATGAAAGTTAACTGGCTTTTTTTATTTGTTAATAATTCCTTGTTGCCAAAACCCAACAGAGCATGGCTTTCCATTTTCCCTTTTGCGCCTCTGTGGAAGTCAGACTATTGTTTTGTCTAATATATAAATGGCACCCATGACAAGAACACTGCAATACCTACGTCTCCCTCAATAAAACCCCAGGTATTTAGTTAGCTCCTGGTGAGTCTGAAGAAGAAATTGTTTTTAAAGTTCTCACTTCAAAGCACAACAAGGACTAGCTCCAGGCTGCTTCCATTGCCAGAATTAATTTTAGCTGACCATACCTGAGATATATATTTGGTTGGCCAGTGCTCTTTTTAATATTTTCTTGTTTATTGGCAGCAAAACTAGCTAATTCTCTACTTGTCTGGCAACGTTTAGGAGTGGTTGCATTTATTTTCTTTTCAGGAAATTAAGTGAAAATGTATATCACAAGAAGATTACCACCTTGAGAAATAGAAAGTGGTATGAGTTTTTCTTCCTCCTGGGACTTTCTGTAGATTTACAAATATATTGACCAAAGTGCTTGGCGCTCCATCATTGCTTTTTGTCTTGGCATGCAGTTTGCTCCTTTTATTCACTGGCAATTACCTTCTGCTCAGAGATGCAGCTAGGCATCTCTAAGAAACTTGCTTCTTTTGCTGACTGTCTTCCTGTTCTTCTGATGATATTTGTAAATTTTTTTTTTATTTTCCTTCTAATATCTCTTTTAATTTATAATTTCTCTTATGTCTAAGGAATATATGCACATACGAAGTGACTATTTTTCTCTGACTCTTCCTTGTCTTTTGTCTTCATTCAAAATTTGCATATTCAGATCATTCTCCTTTTCAGGCAGAACCTTTTATAATTGCCTGTCTTTAACATTATGGGACCTGCAGCAAGGTTATTACCTATTACCAATCATAAGGGCAATGACTAGAAAGTCATCCCTATAAAACTTCTATATGTCCTGAAAATGTATAAAAGAGTTAGAATATATCTGGAATATCTGGAATCCAATAGACATTTTTTTTCCTGTAAGTTCTGTTAAGTTCACAAAATATTTCTCCCTGCTTTACAGGACTGAGGGGACTGGGTGAAATTGCTCAGATGCCTGAGGCAACACACTGAGCTGTCTGGAATGATAATGATTATTCAAATGATAATCATCCAAATGACCCAGATTTCTTCCTTGCTGTGCCATGACAAATGGCTAGGCAGTGGCATGTCTGCTGTCTGTGGTTCTGCGGCCAGTCACGTTTGGATACCCATGTAGGTAAGCTGTATGTAGCAACAGTGACAATAAGGCAGATAAGGAGTTTGTTGTCTAAATGACTGTGTGTTTAGTGAAGTTTTCAACATTACTATCTACTGCAGCTGCATCTTGTTTTTTTCTTTCTGTTGTACTTCATTGTCTTTGTGCTATAAGTTCATCTGTGCATTATGTTAATTCAGAATATGAAGGCTGTTTGCAACCAGTGGTTGCCAATTTGCATGAATTAATTTTGTCTAAGTGTTTTTCTTGAACTATGTGCAGACCAGGATAGCACCAATATTTTGTTTAACTTACTGAGTTCATAGTTGCAGGCTCACAGTTTAGGTGAGATAAAATATTATTTATACTGGAAACACCCACAGTGGCAGCCTCTTGCCTCCCTGATCTCTCTGATTATGCCATGGGAAGATTTCCATCTAAGTTAGCATTTTATGGTGACTGCCAAACAGATTAGACTTCAAAAATAGCAGTCTTGTAGCAAAGGAAATTATGACCAATAGAACTCCTCTTTTGGCTATTTCTGGGCCTCAGTACAGTTAGCTTCTCTTTATGTCCTGTGTTTTGAGAACTCTTCTCAAGCAATCCTTTGGTTTACTTGGATTTTTAATGTTTTTCTTTATCTGTTTGTTTTATAGATGGCTTCTCATCATATCCTCTTCCTCTTTGCCACATGACCACAAATTCATGTCCCGCTCTTGCTCCTACAGCTATAGGAATCAGAAGTGCAGATGCTCAGAACAGTGTTTCTGACTATAAGAACAGTAATGTCCCTGGTGAAACAGTGGCCTCCAGGTCTCTGTTTTATGTATTGATAATTAATATTGTCTCCTCCTCTTACACTCATCTTTAACCCTTTAATGGAAAAGAAATAAGTTAAAATGATGGAAGGAAAAGCTTGAAAATCAGGTAGAAACAGCAGAACAGCAAGATATAGCTACAAAGTAAACAGGAAAATCTTAAGCAAAAGGATAAGCATATTTGTGAAATATGAAGGAGGTGCCATGACCCTCTGGCTTGCTAGTAGTTGGTTTTGGAGTGTCTCTTTCACATGATCATGGGTCAGACAGAGAAAATCCAAACCAGCTCTTACCTGTTAGTCAGTTCTCCTGCAGTACCTTTTTCTCTCCAGACTGATATAATAAAAGAGAAATGCCCTCTTCTGTCTCTGCAACAAACCTGATGCCATTAAAATGCACTGTTAAACACTAAAAGAACCCGAAAGTAAACTCTCAAGACTTAGCATTTCTCTGAATACCCTCTAACGTAGAAGAAGGGCTTACACAGATGCTTTCAAAAGTCCCAAGTTTTCCAGAGGAGCATATTTGAAACCTCCCAGAGTCCCCGTGATAGAATACCACTTGCAAAATACATTCCTGCACTTGTGGAATTTTGATGAAGCACCACAAGACACGGTCAGCACATTTTTATCCCAAATGTGGCACTTGCAATGATGTGCTGTGCACATAAGGAGCGTGTGCATCATAAGTTACTGAGATTTGCAGCTTATACTGATTTTTATTCCCCACCTTTCTGGCTCTAAAACCTGCTAACCAGTTAAATAACATAAAGAAAATGAGAAAGTCTGAATGGGCTGTACACTTTGAAAATCTTAGTTCGACCATAATGCTACAGTTGATATAGCTGCACTCTTTTTATTTAAAACTGGCCTGTATCCAGCTGGTTAGGAGAAGAAGGAGAAAGAACTAGTATTTATCTGTAAAAAAAAGTTTACTGCTTGGAAACACTTCCCTGATTTAGACTCTTATGTTGCTCATCACTCTGTATGCCAGCTGTCTCCAAAAATAATACATTAAAGGATTTAACTGCTACGAAGATAAGATCATAAATGAATACATGAAAAACTACGCATAAGGCAGGACATTTTTAATAGGATTGAAATAAGAAATTTAGGACAAGAGGAGTTGGCATCAAGTAATGCCAGAGGAGGTTTAGATTGGATGTTAGGAAAAATTGCTTCGCTGAAGAGGTTGTCAAATATTGGAACAGGTTACCTAGGGAAGTGGTCAAGTCCATCCATGAGGGTATTCAAAAAAATATGTAGATGTGATATTCAGGGACATGGTTTAGTGGTGGACTTGGCAGTGCTGGATAAATGGTTGGACTCCTGGTCTTAACAGTTAGACATAAATAATTATGTGACTTAGTGATTCTATGAAATCTAAGTTGAAGAAGCGGAAGAGCTCAGAGACTCTGCATCAAGTGGCTGTGGTAATTTCTGTAGAGCACTGAGCACCTAAAAATGGTCTGACAACAATGGAAGCTGACATTAGTGGCCAGTTCAGATTGAATCCTAAAATATCATGTCATTGTATAGAGTGTAGTGCACTAATCTGGGAGGGAGAATCCCTGAAACACAAATCAAAATGAGATGAGGTAAATTGAACTAAATTTTCAAAATTTTTCCATGCATTGGATTTATTTGGGAATTAGATCATAAGACAGCGTAATTCCTCTCCCTCCTCACCAATAAAGGCTTCTTGAGCCTTAGAATCTTGAAAGATTAAAAAGAAAGACATACTTATCCCCAAAAGATGAATTCCTAAAAGAGAAGGTGTCTCAGAAGTACTGAAAGAGAAATTGCTATAACCACTAAATCTTACTGCAAAGTCCCCTGTGCACCATGTAAATGACAACATTTGTTTCAAAATCATTGTCATGTAACCTGTGATTCTGAAAATCCATATAGGATCTCTGTTTATCTTCTGTGCAAATGCATGCTTTATATGAGTTAGTTTATCTCTTATTGCAGAGAGAACTCCTCATTTTCAATATTCAAATGAGATAGATTTTTTTTCCCAGTTTTTCTTTTTTTAAACCTGAAAATTGCAAAAAACTTCTTCCTGTAGACAAAATGCCGCTTACCTCTTTTAGTGCATTTAAGTGGTAGATAAACCGTGCTGGAATTTCTGAAGAGCAGGAAGTCTCCAAAGAGCATATAAAATCAGTAATGACCTCAAGGAAATTAACCTGCATATACTAAGCAAAAATGTCATTCTATACTGGTATATCTGTCTTAAAACAGATGCCGCACAGATGCCGGCATTGGTTCCAGTGGAACAGGAATCCTCTGAGGTTTATATTAGGAACTAGCTGTTAGGCTTACAGTTAATTGGGAAAAATGAAAACCTTTCTCCCTGCCTGGCTGTTTGATGTAGGCCAAATTAAGGAAAAAAGAAGTATACCTATTTCTGTGAATGATGTTTGTAGTTCTTTAAGTCAGGGTATCAAAGAGACTCAAGCACATTGGACACAATATGCTACAGCCAATTAGATAAAATCTTGGTCATCAACTGGCCACGTACTGGTCCATCCTCACACATAGCCAGGGCAGGTAAACGTGGGGTTTGTGAAAGTGGATATGTGATAGGAGAATGGCAGTAATAAGAATTTTGGGGTTGAAAGACCAGCCTTCAGCCTTGAGGTTGTTTGAAGTGTCATGAGGAAGCATTCAGCAGGTTCCCTTTGCAGTTAAGACCAATGAAGAATTCTGTCTCCAAATACCACTGGTGACTCTACTTTCTGCAAGGCAGTGAAAACATTATTTTCCTACCAAAAACATGGAGTTGTGCTGAAAACTAAGTGCTGTAGATGAAACATCCCAGATACCTGTTGAAAATTCCTCTCCACAAGGAACAGATGGTTGTATGAGAGAATTTGTATTTATGCCAACAGAATCATTCCAAACACCCACATCGTGAAGGTCACTAAGTGCACAATTAGCACAGACATCAGCTTCAGGATGATGGTTGCCAAGTCCTGGGTGCACCTGGCTGAAACTGAAACACAATCATCCTGGGGTGAGTCATGTTTGGTAACTCTATCCCGAGTAAACCAACCAAATGCATATCAAGCTGAAATAAAACATTATTACTTCATTAAATTTCTTTTAAAAAGCAATTTAAAGTCATTGGATCAGTAGCACAAAAAAGAGGATAAAGAGCCAAAGACTGGATTCCTGGAACAAATTTGCACGCAGAACTACAATTTCAAAATCTTAGGCTTCCTGCCAAGCAGCAGAATATCTTACATGAGAAGCTACAAGAAGCAGCTCACTTCTAGCAAGAAACACTAAACACTAGATAACTCTTGCTAGAAAGCATTAGCAAGGAAATGCTACTCTGAAAACAGCAGTACAGTTGAAAGTAAATTTCCAAGGAATTTAAGATTTTGTGAAAGGAGGAATTAATATTTATTATTGAGCATTAGTTTTTAATTTAAATGCTTAAAAAGAAGGTCATTGTGTCCTCCTAATGGTCGTAATCTTCTCCAAATGCCACCCCCTTCACCCTGTCCAAGAGAAATGGCTAATGTTCTATGTTTTGACACAAAATGTTTCAGTACCTTGGAGTGGACACTTTGAACAGAATTCCTCTGTTTTCTTTTTGTTTTCTTTTTTTTTACATATCTTGGTCCTTGTGCCTGGTTCCAGTTGAAAGTTGTCAGAAGTCAATTATAGCCTATTAGCACGAACTTGGATTGTCAAGAGAATGAACTTTTGATAAGCTTCTTGGCACTAAATCTGAGTAGGAGGCTATCCTTTCCAAATAACCGTGCAGGTAATTACCAGATGTTTTTGTACACTTTCATCTTTCTTCTGACCATGCTATTTTTTCGTCATTCTTCTTTTTTCATGTTGTCCCCAGTCTGCAGATTTGCCTGCAGTAGTATTGATTTTTTTTCCTTTCTCCTCATGAACAATGTTTACTTGGCCTCACTTAATCAAATCTGTTTCTTATTTTCTGACACTAGACCTTTAAAGTGGTTCTGGGTAGTCTGTTTCCTACCCATTTTGTTCTAATTCCAAAATAATTCCTTTGTCCCTTCCAGATGAAGCTTTTATCCTGCTCATCTGCTTTCTTCTGTTCATGCTCCTCCTGCCTAGCTCTGAAACCAACCTCTTCCAGACTAGCCAGTTTTTCCATGGGGGGCACTTTGTTTCAGATTTGGGTTCAGTGTGATTTTTACAAATTTCTCTGGCAACATTTACTGTTGCCATCATCTGCAAAGGAGGAAAATAAGTGTAAAGAGCATTTATCTCCTAAAAAGGTTTTTCTCTGGGCCTAATCTGCATGTCCATTCTGGTGAAAGAAATATTTATGTCTATGTTAAAAATAAGGTTGACAGCTGAATACTCTAGAGTTCTTTGCCCTCTTCACCTTCCCAATGAAAATTGTTACAAATCTTTATTTTTTAAATGTTCCAACTTCCTAACATCTCTCAAATGAGCTTTGTTCTGCACAAATAATCAGGAGATAGTCCTTACAGGGAAAGAAATTATAAACATTATTATCATATTCCAGTAATCTTCTTCACTCAAATAATTACATTTAGTTAATGATGTAATTTAATAATAATAATAATAATAATAATAATAATAATAATAAAACTAAATAATTATATATAGAGAATAATACTCAGGGATTCCTGAAAGTCCTGGTCTCCACAAAGGTACTATACCTACTTAACATTCTCTATTTTCCAGCATCCTATTGCCTGGACCATTTTGTTTAACTATACCTTCAGGCTGCTCTTCTTATAACTTCAGCTTCATTTTCTCCTCCTTTAAATTAAGTCCTAGTTCTGAAAGGTGCTCAGTACTTGTGGTGCACTCACCTCTATTTCCATTTGAAATCAATGGGAAAGAATGATGCTCACCCTTTTGTGTTACTGATTCTTCCTGAGAGAGAGCAGTCAAAGGTTTGCAATATTGGTCTTTCAGATGATTGAATGTCAACCTCATCAAATTGAAATTCAGACTTTCTTGACCTCTGGCTAATGTTGTTGACTTCATTTAACATTCCATGTTAAATTAAAAAAAATAAAATTCAATGCTGTGTCCTTAGAGCTTCCTGTCAACCAACCCAGAGTGAACTGGGGAATATGAATATATTTTGCTTTATTTAAGCAATCTCAAAAAACTTTCTTTTGGTGATCTTTTTCTAGAACAACCTAATCTTTCTTCAGTCTGCTATAATGCAAGTATTAGAGTTCATTCCTGTTTCTGACACAGACTTGAAGTAGAGGAAATTCAGGAAGATATATTCCATCATTGATCCTGAAACCAGATATCTTTTCACAGCAGTAAGAGCTTGGCAGGAGCTAGAAAAAAGGTTAAATTTTCCATCTTTAATTTGAAATGAAATGAATATAGCGATAATCAGGGGCAGTTTCAGGCATTCAGAAAACCCAGAGAAGAAAGTAATACCCACTGTAGTTCCCATAAGTAGAATAATGTGTCACTGAGCACAGGATGCACTGCACTAACTTGACCTCTCTGGAAGTGAAATGAGTAGGTTCCCTTCTGGTCAATAAATAGGAAAAGTGCATCTCTGGAGGGTAATCCTCGTTTTGAACACTTGTTCTGGACTATAGAGGGAGCCTAAAAACAGACTTAGACTGGACATGTAGGGAATCATTCAGGTGCCTAAATGTAGTTTTGGTAGTCAAAGGAGTCATAGGACTTTCAGAGACACTGCATCAGTTCTGTCGTATTTTGGACCTTTAAAAGGAGAAAAAATGTTATAGTGTGATAAATTCTAAATAGGAAGTCCAAAATTTCTGAGATTAACCCTACAAGGAGAAGGACAAGAAACTGCTGTAGTGGATGATGGATGAACAAAGTGAACTGTAGTAAGACAGAAAATGAAAACTTCCTAGAGAATTTTTTAATCACTTTAGAAGACTGTTTGTAATACAGCACAGATCTTGGTCAGAAAGACAATATGGCAGTTTATTTTCACAGACTAATATGAACAAGTCTGGGTTCAAAATTCAATATCCAAGTGAGGCAACAAGTTGGAAAAATTATGAATAAAGAATGGGAAAACTGGAAGAAAACTAAAACAAAAAGAAATCTTTCAAGTCTAATTAAGCAAAAGCAAAGATAAACCGTAGAGATGATTTATAGCTGCACAGCACATCAGCAGACAGGAAAGATTTGGAACAGGGGAAGAAAATGGTCATTAAATATTATTATGTGTGTTGGGACTATAACAAGTTCTCAAGTGAAGGAAGTAACAACCTACAACTGATAGTAAAAGGGCATGTTCTGCAAGAAGGAAGGTTTTATAAGCTTGCACTGGAATATTTAGCAGAAATTCAGTCAAAATTGATCTGACAATATCAAGAAAACACAAGTAAAATCAGGGACATTGAGAGGTCTTTTGAAAGACTGAGACTGAAGAAAGGACAGACTTTAATATATAAGAGGTTTGGTTTTATTTTACTGAACTGTCTTGAGAGCAAAGACAAACTTGGACAAATGAAATGCATCCACATCAGTGGAAGAACAATGGAAGCAGCAGATGGTAAAGGTGGGTTTGAAGGAGGATACACAGAGAAGAGGGTTCTGTCAGGGAAGTAAAGACTGTTCAAGACACTGTGTTAAACAGATAGGAATTGAAGATTAGAGAGGAATCACTTTAAAAATTAAAATAGCTGCTTTGGAACTCTGACAAACCGATTGCAAAACACTGATGCCAAACTATGAAGGTTCCTTTCTTTTTTTTTTTTTGGCAGTAGAATATGGTTGTTTGGCTGACTTCAAAGACAGCTGTACTGGCAACAACTAAATAGTTTCTGGGTCAGTCACATGGGTGTATGTAGCTTGTTTCAGCATGAGTGTTCTCCCAGCTCCCTGTTTCTCTCTCACAGGTTTTCCCCAGTGTCTTCTCTTTGATTCAGATGGATATTAACAATAACGTATTTAATGAAAACATTATGTAAATATTTTATGAAACCTCTGCAAATAATTTTTGTGGTTGAAATGAAGAAGTTGTAATGGATATACTGTGTAAAAATTCTTTCTGATTATTTTAAGAAATCATAAGTTCTTACAATTCCATTTAGCTGTAATGATGTTTAGTGAAGGAAACACATTGAAAATATGTTTTTAATGTTATGGGACTTTCTTATTTTGCTATATCAGCACACAGCTGTACATCCAAAATTGTTCTGCTGAAGGGCATAATGGAATCTGGAAATATGGATAGCATTTCAGAGACATAGAGGATGGTAAAGGGAGGTCTTAATGGTAGATGTGTTGCCCACTGAAATGAATAATGTCTGTTATAACATTAGCCCAGATTTATACAGAGGTCTATATAGTTTAATGGTCCAAACTCTACACTGCCAGGAAACAGAAAAAGCTCTAGGGAAATAATTTGAAAACTACCTGATAATCCCTGCATGTAATGTCTGTCTGAGCAGGTGAGGAGCCAGGCAGAGCCACATCCTATAAATTCTATGGAGCTCAAGGAATATCATGTCCTTAATTCAACCTTTGTGCATGAGGAGCAGTGACCCTACTTCCCTACACTGGGTCAGAAGCCTCTTTTTGTGGTTACAGGGCATGTCGAGAAGATCAGCTGTGATTCCAGAAGGATTAGTAAGTGTGCAGCTATTTTTTAAAATGCTATTTCTAATCAAATACATACTTGTTTCCAAAAGGAATGAGGTTTGTGCAATTAGGGTGCCTCTCCTCCCACCTTACTCTCCTATTGAACCTATTAGGTGGTTTCCACTGGATTTAATATAATGACAGACCAAAATTTCTGTGGGTTTTGTTGGGTATATGTGGGATTTTTATTGAGGTTTTTTGTTAAAATTAATTTTTGTGAAGATTTTGGAGTGATTAAGAGTTGCACATTTTGACAAGGGAAAAAACAAATACTTTTATCATTGATGTAGGAACAAGAAACATAAGAAGTAACACAATGTCAGGAACTGATATATCTACTGTTTCTGATATGATTTCTGCTACATTTGAGATTATGGAGATTCAGTCTTATCAACATTTCTTTTTCCCCACTGAATGGGAAGAGTTCCACCCAAGTTTAAGCAAAAGTTCAGCTACTGTAAAAAACTCTACCACAAAGATCCATGTTTTCCTCATTTTGTAGTACAACATTGTACAGGGCTGTGCTTTCTAAATTGACAATTCATGTATTAATCATCACTATTTATATTCATTTGTATAATGACTGTAAAAAACCCATTCTAGTCATTATTTCAATCCCTGTCTTCTGCTCCCAGACTTTTTCTCTTTTTCAGGCATGATTATAGGGTAGGGAACAATTTGTTAAAAAAGCTGAAAACTGAATGGAGTTTGGATAAAGATATTTAGTTGCAAACATTAGTGACAAACACTACTGTGCAGATCCATCGAAATCAAATCACCATGGAATTAAATTTCTACTTGTTGGCTTTTCAAACAAAAAGGATGAACTTTGCTTTCAGTTTCAGAGGGGAAATAAATACGATTTTTGTTGTCTGATTTTTTTTTTTTCCTACAAATTTTGAAGTCTGATCCAACTGACTTTAAAACCCATTAGAAGCTGTCTGGTGCTCTATTAGATTTTGTGCTCAAATTAATATTTAATGATTTGTGGTATATCAACACCAAAAGACATATTTTATGAACTCCAATGCACAGATTTAAATGTGACTTGTGATATTGAATCATGGTGTACATAACTCAAAACAATTTTGTATTTGCTTTTGCTGATCATGCTTCCTTACAAGAATTGCTGTGCTAATAAATAAGCAATGCTTTGTAAGGGTGATTTTAATTTAAAAATCATTATTTTTATGTCAGTGGCAGATTTTTCATAGTCTATTGCCCTAAGAAAGATTGGTAGGAAGAAGAAATACCTTTTATGAGATTAATAAATACATCAGAAATAATCAATGTCCTCCCCCCTCAAAACCAACCCCAGAACAAAACCTTCCACTCCACAGATGTTGATACCTAAACTCTTATTGTATTGATGCTATTTTTCATGCATGGCAAAGTGGGTCATTTTGAGCACAAAATTCAAAGTTTAAAATGATCCTAAGTATTTTAATATTCATTCAGTGAAGAAGCATGTTTAGAACAACAGATATTTGACACAGCTTGAACTGAAGGTGACCTGGCAGTGCCAATCTGCAGATAGTATTTAGTTATATAATTTAATGGCCTTCACATTTTTCTATCTAGGTGTCTGGGGCAGGTTTCCTCTTTCATACAAATCTTGTGGTAACCTTTGCTCCCCAATGGTTTAAATCACATTCTTAAGGGATTAAACTGTTATGACAAAAGAGGAATGTTTAGATATTCTGCTTTGCAGCTAAAAATTTGTCAGATTAGAAATTGTGTATTTTATAATCTCAAGATCAAAGAAGCTTTCCATCAAAGCTTTACGTCCCCTATAATATTTTCCCAACCTTTGTTGAACCTGAATTGTTTTGGATTATCTCACATTGGGTTCACTGAGTATGCCTAGCCAAATGTGGGAAAAAGCTTCCTGCCAAACATTTTAAACATTTCACATATGTAGGGCAGAGGCAGTAAGCCACAGGTATTAGTTTACTGCAGTGGTGAAGCTTGCTTTAAGTCTTTTTAACTCCACTTTTATATGAAATGCTTTTTGAGATTAGTATGACAGATAAAACCCCGCAGGGCAACCGTTTATCTTCCATTAGGAATACCATTCACTTTCTTTAACCTAGTGACCTAAGTGCTCCTGTAAAGAGTCTCTTTTATGGAGTTTTTACATCTCAATGGATTAAGTATCATTTCTCTGCTGAGGAGAAAAAAACCAAAACACAGTTCAATTTCTTTATAAGAATGGTTTGTCAGAGGAGAATAGTTTTTGTCTTTACCCATTTTTTATTCCAGCAGTCATGTTCCCCAAATAGTCACAAAACAGTGATCATTCAAAGCTCAAATTGTCAGTTCATTTAAAGTCCACTCACCGAGCCCCTTTATTACATTTTCACTACATATTTGGCAAGGCAAATAGCAAACCAAGAGGACAGAGAATTCAGCTGTTCTCTGTGCTGTGCACTACCTTGATAGTCTTTAAGGTTATTCAGCATAATCTTAGTGAAAAATGCATATTTACAATAATATCTTTTGATTCTGATAAAAAAACCATAACATTATTTAGAAGCATATATGCATATATATAAAACCCACACATAATCAAAGTAAATCTGAACAACTTCCATAAAGAAATAAACCAAGAAATTGTTTAGACATTTTCAAATGTAATTGGAATTCAGCATTCAGGGTGAGGTTCATTCCCCAGGTTCCAGTCAGTACCCTTTGGGAAAGGGAGATGGCTTCACTTTTTAATGAATATAATGAAAAATAGTATGGCCAAACATACAAAAATGTTAACTGTCTCTTTTGCATTTACTCTGCTTTATAAAAATTTAGCAATGTTTTTAATGAGCTGTTTGGTGCTCTCACCTCTCTTTATTTTTACAAATACCCATCTATGATCAGAGATCTGGCCTGTGCCCAGATGCTATGCTGCACCACAGTTTAGGCTGAAACTCAGAAACAATTTTTTTTTGGTGGCACTTGCCTGAAACAATCCTTTACCCCTACCTTTAATATATAGAATATGAATTGTTGTCTCCTGATTTTTTTTCTGCATTCTTCTTGTAGAACTACTGCACCATTGTAAAGAGCTACTCTCTGTTCTCTGCCATGTGCTTATTTAATTTTCTTTTTTGAGGTCAGTAGCCTGTTTTCTTGATTGAATCAGGTACTCTGCATGTATCTGCAGGAGTTAAAACTCATTTTGGATTCCCTGTTTCACCTGCACTATTTTAGGCCCTGATCTTTTCAATTGCAGCATGAAATGGCCCAGTTACTTCACTGGAGCTTTGAAAAGGAGGAGTAACTCACAAACTGTGACTTGCATTATGGTTTCTGTGAATGCTCAAATTATTTCACTTTAGTCAGAGTTTATAAAAAGCAGTGGATGTATCCCATATTGCAAAGGTTTTATTTTTTAACTCTATTATTTAATAGCATCTATATCAATGTACTCAAAGCACCTTATAGGTAGGACTCTTTATAGGACTTTAGCTCTGAATTTCAATCTAAGTCTACCATTTGTGGGCCCTTTGTAGTAAATATCAATCCTCAATATCTAGTATTTATGTTCTGTTCTCCTGTGCTTATGGAGTCAGGATGAGACAGACATCCAGTCCTGTAACAGCATCATTCTGGTCTGTGTCTTCACTTACTGGGCCTATAATTATGAGTACAATGTTAACATTACCTAATTAATTTATTTCTAAGTACTAGAATCTCTTGATTTTGTGAAATGTGAAAAAAATCTTTTGATCATGGTGTGGAAAAATATACTGAAAGGCTCGACTAATTTGCTAATTAGTTGAAAAAAATTCCAAGAAAGGCAAATTGTGCCAAAACAATGCTATTGCAGTAAATACAGTCTTTCCATATTCATTTAGGTACAGAATCTCTGGATCCACTGTTCCCTGTGCTTCATTTTCTTCAGGTGTGATTTCCTCAAAAATTAAAGGGGAATTTTTAGATTGAAGAAATTAGATGAATGAATGTATTATGGAGATGCTTAAATATTATAGAAATTGTGATCTGGTAAGTCTGGCTGCAAAAAGTGAAACCTTGCTGACAGAAAAAAAAATCTAGAGAAGAAAACACAACTTATGCCTGCTGGGATACTTCATCAAACTGTTTTAAAAGACTGAGAAATGAGATTGTACTTACCCATGGTCAAGGGATTTCTGAACTAGAATATTAAACGTTTGTTAGAATTAGGTTTCAAACAATGTTGGGCGTTTCATGCTTGAGTGACGAAAAGACAATTATTTCCCAGTGTCTTTGCTGCCTCTGGGCATGATTAAATAATGGAATTGTATTCTCAGAAAGATGTGGTTTATTACTTTTAACAGCTTTTCAAGCTGAAGTCTTTATAAATAAAAAGAGCTATAATTTAAAAATGATAAAAGCCATGTGCCATTTCATCCCTTTGAAACATGGAAGAGAAAGAATTGTGTGCAGTAATACCTATAACGTTCAGCATGTAGCTTTCTTGAGGGAAAGAAAATATGGTGCTCCCAGAGCCAGGAACTCTGCTCATACTTGCTTTGTTGCTTTATGCCTCTCACAACAATGGATTATGCAAAAAACATGAGTGAATTTGTTGGGACTTGATGAATTTTGATGGCAATTTCTCAGGTGCAGAATAAATTGGAAACCCATCCATCCCCACCATGCCCACCCCATGTCCAGATACTTCGGACAACTTGGCTGTTCCTGAAAGTCTCCAAACCAGACTTCAGCCTTTGCAGTCAATTGCTGCTCAGCAGGGTCAGTCCCAGAGCACCAGCAGTACCCTGTGTCTGGAACTGCTCATGGTCAGGCAAGCTGGGGTGCTGAGCTCTTTTAGCTCAGCCCGTCTGTGACCTCTCCTGTCCCCACCAGAGCTGTCAGGCTGGCTGGTCTCATGCACAAAATATGCTGTGTTGCATATGCACTCAACCACAGCTGAGCCCATCCACCAGAAATCAGCAGCTTTCAATCTACTCTATCCAATGGAATTTCCATTTAACATTCCCAAGTGAAAGTGGACTCTTATATGAAAAACCTATATAAATGGGAATCCTTTCTTTTGTTTTATTTTAAATGAATTTTATTTCTGTCCTTCAGGAAGAGATGCTCTGCAGACTATTGCTTTAAATAATTTTGGTTATGGTTACCTGGTATTTTTAATATGGAAAGAAGGTAGGAATCTACCAAAAAGGAATGCTCTGCCCTTCTCCTTGGCTGGTCATTAATGCTTGTCCCTATCTCCTCTCTAGTGGCAGGTCTAGCCTGTGAGTTACCACATAATGAAACCTGTTAAGAACAGCTTTCTATGAGAGTGTCTGCTACCCTCTCACCTCCTCAAGAGTATTTTAGCTGGATCAGTTCCTTCTCTGAACTACTGTGCATCTTTAGAGACTCTGGACCTGGCCAAAGTGGAAGGGAAAGAGCAGCTGAAAAAAAAAAGCAGCAGAAAAGCAGCAATGTTCTTGGTGATGGGATGGATTTGTGCACAATATCAGCAAAATTAAAATGACTGATCTGTTCTGTTGTGTTATTGAACTAAGCCAGAACAACCATGAGATACTATGGCTCCATTTGCATCATATCTTAAAGAACCTGTATGGTTGTCTTGTTCTTAGGATTTTGAATCTTGTTCAACAGGCCAGAAAACCATCATAGACTACCAGTTTTCCTTTATGGTAAGCGAGGTCAAGCTTTGTGACAGCAGCTGAAAAAGCAATACTTGTGTGTCCACTCTCTGACACATCATTATTCTGTGATATGTATCAAAGTTCCCCTCTTTTTATCAGATTGCAGAATTGTCCCATTTGTACAACTGCTCAAAGTAAACAAATAATCTAGACAATGCTAAGTGCACATGCAATTGAAGCTATTCATTGTTTGGTCTCACATCAAGGAGAAAACATGTCAAAGGATTTGTCCAACCAGACCAAGGTGCCAAAATCCCTAGATCTAGCCTTGGCATATGGTATCAAGCAGATGTACTGGATATGAAAAATCACAGCTGCCAGCTAGCTGATAGCTACCTAAGAATCAGTCAGTGCTAATTTGGTGTTTCTGTGCTAGATAAGATCTATGTGGTGTGTCTGTGGGTAACTAAATCTCTGTTTACATTAGGGTGATAAGAATGGATACCGTACAGAGTGTCTTAGGAAAGATGTATCCATTTGTGACTGCAATCCACAAGACAGCTAATTATTTAAAATGAACTCTGCATCAGAAAATTACATCTATAAAAGCAGGACTGAAGTGGCATCTTCTTCATGAGATCTTCCGAGGTTTCAAAAAAAGCAATTGTACTTGGAGTTTGAATCTTATTTTGATAAGGCCCTAGAGTCTGCTGTGGAGTGGAAATGATCTTTCAAGTGAGTTAAGTTGGTAAGAGCAGCAGAACATTTTATTAAAATAGAAAATAGAGTCTATGGGGACTAGGTTCAGTAGGAATGTCTGTGGTGATATGTCCCTTAGCTGTATTTTTCCTTCATCTCTTCACTTTTCTCTTTCAATGAAATTGTTCAGGTGTCAGCAACGGCGGAATTTTGTCACATTTATTGGATTACAAAAAGCATTGATTTTACATTTTAAGTGATGCCAGTAAACATTTTTTCCATTGTGGCCAAACTCCTCTTGTTTTAAGCACCTGTGAGTGGAATTAGCACTGTCTCCTCAGCCATAAAAACAAAAAAGAAAAAAACAGAAAAAAGAAAAGAAAAAAAAAAAGAGAGAGACAGAGAAAAGAGAGCTATCCACCTCCAAATATAACTACTTTGAGTGCAATAGACCTGATAATTTCCTTAGTGCCTCCTATCTATTAATTTGCAATATTTCCGTTCCTCCCTTTCCTATATCTTACACTTGCAAAAAAAGCAACATTTCCCAGATGTCTCAAAAAAAGATGAAGATAGTCTATCAGATTCAGTCTTCCTTTTTAAACTAGCGTTCTCTCTAATGTCTACATTAATTAAATAAATGCATTTTTAATTGAAACACATAAAGCTTTCAAGTCAAACAGAGTTCATGTCCTCAGGCACCCTATTAATGGAATTTTGGAGTGACAGTGCATGCCAACCAGCTGGGTCAGGACCATGTTAATGCATCATCAAAGTTTTTTTCTCTGATGGCACAAGCCATTGCAGATCCATTGTAAAGAGGGAAGTCTATGCCTCCACAATTCTTGTAGAAATAACATCTCTTGAGGACTCAATATATTCCACATACAGTTTAGAAGATAATTGAATTGGGTTTGTCAGTTTAAAATTATTTATTTTACAGGCTGTCAAATTTTAACAGCAGTTAATGATGTTCATCTACAGGTTTTTTCTTCCCTTTCAAAGACAGAGGAATCATTTATTGTTCTTTTTACTCCAAAAGATCTTTGCAAAAGTGCATTATGTACATAGAACAATAAATACTTTCTGGGATTCATTGATGTTATTCTCAGAGGACCAAAGCATTTTCTTGCTTTATAAATGAGAATAAGAAGAAAGCATCACAAGCAAACCTGAATAGATACACATTACAATAGGTTATCCTTATGCAAATACAAAGCACAGTCACCATCAGCAATGTCCATACCAAAAAGAAAAAAAAAAGAAAAAGGGTGGTTAATTCCCTTGCATTGTTGGCTGATGAAGCTTTCCAAGTTATGCACATGCTGCAGCTGCACATCCTTTGTGTTCCACATTGGCCAGGGTTGCTGGAGGCTGCTCCATACCTTGTCTGCATGAGACTTCCTGGAGCTCCCAAGGGGACTTAGCTATCAGCACAGGCTGTATTCCCAAACTTATCTGCATTTAATAAACAAAGAAAGGTGGAAGAGTCTTATTTGGTCCAGAGGCAAACTGATGTAAACCTCTACATTTATGTCCACAGTATTTTTTTCCTTCAGATTGGAATGGCTTTACCCCTACACTGTTACTAGGAAATTCTAGGATACGCTGTATCCTGAATTTTCACCTGTGTAGCTTTCCCAGTAGACATTGTTGTACCAGAAAATATTTGAGGGACAAATTACATATGAATTACATAACATGCAGACCTGAGTGAAAGCTCAGAAGCCTAAGTTCTAAATGTTATTAGAAATGGAAGTAAGATGCTGCTTTTATGCAAAGCCTATGTCATTTAATTAATGACAATAAAAAAGAAAGAAAAAATTTCCCCTAGGTAAAGGCTAGCAACTTTTAAATTACTTTGTCTCTTATTTCGGATGGAACTAATTAAATCTGGTCACTTCATTTTTAGTAAGGTCCTTTTTGAAGAAGGCACTTTCAGGCTTGTTTACTGAGTCTGGTTACATGTTTATTCAATGAATTAAGAGACAAGTAGTTTAGCAACTTGGTGCAAATCTCTGACCCCAGATTTTAGAGTCAACTTCACCCTCTACCTCTGTAGCCTTTTGAATACTTAATGTAAAAGAGAAGAGAAGACTTTTTTACAGACTGTGAAAGACATATTTGCTTGAGAACTCTATTATATACCAAATAAGAAGGTGTGTTTCTTGAATGTTGGCCATGTAGGAGGAAAAGGAGGTGTTTTTGTTTGGTTTTTTTTTTTTTTTTTTTTTGACAAATGAAAAAGCACCTTTGGGTTCTGAAGAGTTGTGCCCACAAAACCCCTGTTGAAGATGGTTCCAGAGTAATGGAACTTTGCAGAGCAGTCTGCAGGGCACCCGCATTGCCTACTGCTACTGCCAGTGGTCTCTCTCTACTTAGCTTCTCATCTCTCTGAATTCTTCATTTAGGCTTCTGCCTTCCGTCACAGAGGATCAAGTAGACTGAGTTACAAAATGGCTTCTTCTGTCTCCAAAATTTTATTCATGCACCTTTTCTAATAATCTGTTAAGATACAATTACCTTTATTAATTCTTGTGAATATAAATTTTGTTTCCTTGCTAGGCAATTTGTCAGGCAGCCATGATACATACGAAACACACACAGAGGTTTATGGTAGGAATGAAAGAGCAGTCACACAGTTCAGATTAATCTCATTTGCCAACACTGGCTGTAAGTGGACATGCAAGCAGAAGGAGTAAAAGAACAACAGTGTGTGATACTTCTTTCTAATGCTTTCCAAGTCTTCAGTTATTTTCAGCTCAAGTATTTCCCTTAACATCTGCAGTTTGTCTATTCAGTAACTTTCTATGAACCCTTCTTTCTACTAATACCACACATACCTCTTGTATTGACTAGGTCCTTTTGTGAATTGTTACAAAGGTTAACTCATGTTAACTCATGAAAAAAAAACCCTTTTTGTTTCTTCCTTGAATCAAATTCTACTAGTTTTTTGTTTTGGTTTATGTTTTTTTGTGGTGGTGGCCAGCAACCACCTTCAGTGCTAGAAGAGCAATGAGTAATGAGCCTCTGGCCATTATCAGAATCAGTCTCTGATTCTGTAGACCTTTGTGTTATGATCTGAAACCATCTCTTTTCTGAGCTGAAGTTTTGAGCCTATTAAGTCATCCATACAACCATCCTGGTAGTGTTTGAACCTTTTGATACATATGTTTTCTGAGATTAGATGACTAGGGTACAAAATTAGAAGTCAGAGTGAATGATAGATCTATATCCTAGAATAATATTTTCTGGTTTATTCTCTGTTTCTTTCACAATAATTCCTAGTATATGAATTTCTTTTTTTGAGTGCCTCTGAATACTAAGTTGATGTTTTTGAGAAACTACTTATCATGCCCTCAAGGTCTCGTTCATGCAGAGTGATGAACAGATCAGATATCACCTTGTATATCTGAAGTTAGAGAGGTTTTTTCCTCATGCTGAGAATTTCATAGAATCATAGAATCTTAGAATGGTTTGGTTAGAAGAGACCTTTAAAAGTTTTCCAGTTTCACCCCACTGCCATGGGGTCTTTCACTAGACTGAATGTTTCAAAGCCCCATCCAACCTGGCCTTCAACACTTTCAGGGATGAGGAATCCATAGCATCTCTGGGCAACCTATTCCAGGGCCTTGCCACCCTCACAGTAAAAAAAAAAATTTTCTTAACACCTACTCTAAACCTATAATCTCTCAATTTAAAACCATTACACTTTGTGCTGTCACGACAGGCCTTGGTAAAAATACCTCTCTCCATCTTGCTTATAAGCCCCCTTAGAAGTCACAAAAAGGTCTCCCCAGAGCCTTTTCTTTTCCATCTTGCACAAACCTAACATCCTCAGCCTTTCTGCACAGGAGGGATTTTTCCATATTCGTATTCTTTCTGGCATTTTTTTCCAGTTACTCAAGCCTGTCAATATGAAAATCCTCATACTCCAGCCTTATCCTCATCATCTGATATAACTGATAATGTTGTCAGGAAATTTCACAAGAAAATTTTTGTACACATGGCTTGACATAATATAATAACAAAACTGTTTTCAAAAATTTTCAAATAATTGATAAACAGCTAAGTTTCATTAAAACCTATATTTATGAAATTAAATATTTCTAGAAAGGCATCCCATTAAAGTGAGTATTGTGACTTTTGGCTCCTGTGAAAATAATAGTAAATTGTGATTCAAACCCTACTAGCAGAAATTTGAGGCTTTTGACTGTGTGCAGAGGACTTTGCTTTTGACTTTGATTCCAGCAACAAGGGGGTCTTATTTTAATTTCTTTAAAAAACCTATTTGTTGTCAACACATAAAGGGGTGTCAGAGTGAGTTTTCCTAAACATAACTACCAAACAGAGATGTTATTTTCCCAGAAAACCATACTTCAATCTTCTTGGTATATTTAGTGTGCATTAGACAAGAACCACCCATCTTGTATGGTATTCCTATATTTTGTACTATAATGGATTCTGGAGTGCTCAGTAAAGACCTAAACCTTACATTAGCACATCATTTAAGTGAAGGGCTTGTACACGGAGAAAGTTGCTGCCTGGGATATTACAGTTGTTATGGGTGAATTCAGCCTCTGTGCTGTAAGCAAGGACCAGCCAGCTACAATCCCCTCACTCTCCTTCTCACCTCCCTTGACCTCGTGCTTTGTACAGCAGCTGTGGAAAATCAAATTGTCCTGCAAACCTGCTTTCTGCTTTCTGCTGGCCAGCTGGCAGCGTGGGCCAGGACCAGGAGTGCCAGAACCTTACAGCTGTATGTGTATTGCTGCCTATCCATCTGTAGCATATGCCATATGCCAGTCCCCAAAGTTAGCTGAAGAGAGGATCCATCTGAAATGAAACTCTTTCATCAACATGAAAGTGTTCCTTCCCACTTTCTCGCCTTGCTCCTCTGAACTTTCCTGCAAGTCATTTATTCTCTTCTCCCTGCCACCATGATCTAGGAATCATATGAAGACAATGAATTCAAACCTGTGGCCTACTGCCGTATTTTTTTTTAGTGAGTATAAAAAATTCCGTGTGACCTTTTGAGTAGAAGGTGTGGCAAGTACCACTTGTCTTGAGTGAATAATGTAAATGTAGGATTTGCTGCTCCATGGGTTCAGACAAATCTGTTCAGGCAATTTGCAGTTGATTTGATTTTCTTTCCCAGGAGGTCAACACAGTGCACACAAGTGGGTTATGAGGAACAAGAGGTTAATTCAAAGATATGGTCGGTTCTGTCTGACTAAAAGAAGCGTGTCCATCTAAGAGCACATGCATTTTCTAGCCTGAGTTATTTAAAATGTTTGCTTACTTAAATAATGGTTTTCCCCTTAAAACGCAAAGGCAGATATTCCTTCACTTCCCAGATTTCTCAACAGCTTAAAATAGAAGTGGCAAGAAGCCAACATGCTTAGTAATGTGCAGTGGCACTCTGAAGGCTAACATGAACAATAAAAATATCTTTGTTCACTGGCAGGGCTGATCACATTTGACTGGAATGTGGATTTCATTATATGTTAAAGGATGAAACCTTCTACCATTCCAAAAGCACACCCCTCACCACAGGCGGAAGGAAACTGTATGTAGAGTGAATTCAGGGCAGATGTGCTTTATTATTTTTTGTTTTAATGCTAGATGCAGTCGAGAAAAGGACCGTGATAATGGAGTAAAGGTCCTAGAGCTCTCTTATTCTGACCCATATACAAACCTCTTCCTGTTTAGCCCTTTTACTGAATTGGAGAAAAGTCAAGTCTTCTGAATTCAGCAATACTATTTTTTTTACTGTTCATAGGTCATTTTTCTAAATAGATCCAAAGTTAATTTTCAAGGAAAACCTGTGTCTAACTTTTGTTTGTTTTACATTCACTTTCTGTATTTTCTAAGTGTTATTTGACTTAAACCAGACCAGAGTGTAATAACACAAAAGTCTAACAACAGAACTTTTCTGGTATTCTTGATCTGCCTCTTTCTCTTGGTTGTTACCTGATGAGTGGATCTGGGTGGTTAGCCATATGTTGAAAATTTCACTTGTAAGTTATGGGGCTACTCATAGTGCCTAACCTCAAGGATCTAATTTAAAAGCTCAAAATGCCTTCTCAGGATGTTTCACACTCTCTTTGGGTAGTGCAGAAAACATGTTCTCCTCAACTTGAAGCTGACCAATTGCTCCTAAACCACCTTTCCTTGGCAACAGTATGAATTCCTGCCTTCCCCAATACTCTTCTTTTTCTTCACCTACCCAAAACTATATTTAACCTACCCACTAACAATTTGTAAGTAGTACAAATTGTCATGGAAAGCCAGACTCAGGTGCTTTCTAGAGCAATAACAATGTTGCTAAAGTTTCTATTTTTCTTAGAACCAAATTAAAATTTAGAAGTCTCCAATGTGACACTTTGGTAAATGAGAATAATACTCTTCATTCTTTTCCCTTCAAATATTTGTATTGAATAATCCAAATTTGTTTGCATAACTCTGAAAAGTTGCCATCTGGCAACCTGCTGCCTCAATTCATGGCAGAGGGCTCTATTCCTGCCAATTTCAAGCCTTTGTTTTAAAATCTGTGCTGAAAGCAATCCAATTCTCTTTCCCCTGAAGTCAGTGGCAGAACTCCCACTAGTTTCTGGGGGAGAAGGATCAAGCCCAGACAATAATGGAAGGTAATTTAAAAAAAAAAATTCAAAGTATCATCAAAGGAGTTGCACTCCTAATTCTATTTGTCGCTGCTTTGAAAACATAATGGCAAGGTTTTGCATATATCAGTCAATAGCTCTAGGCAACTTGAAACTGTCTGAATTAACTACTATACTTCTCAGTGAGGTATTTTTTTTTTAAAGAATAAATCCCCACGGGAAAATAAAGGAAAACTTTTGAAACAGTGCATACAATACTGTGTTTTCCTTTCTGAAAGCTAAAAGAAGCTGCTAAGTAATTCTATTATTCGTCACTCAATAAATAGAGATTTTCTGGAGCAGGTTGAATTATAGGACATAAGATCATAGCCATAAAGCTTAGGCTGAAATCCCATCAGATATCATAACTAAAAAGAAGGTGACTTGAGCCCCAAGGATAAAATAGGGCGTTTAAGAAACAAGTGGTGATTCCTTGTGCTCTAACTCCTACAGAAATCTTTCTATTTATTTTAGGGAGAGCTGGATCACTCTTCCCTACTGCTTTCTTCAGTGCCTAATTTGAACTATGCAACAGCTGTAGGCCCCTATGGCTAGTTACAAGGCTGAAACCTTGATGACCTCTGATCACAGAAAAGTGCACATCACTCCTTTCCCAGGGTGAAAAGCTGGCCTCCCTGTTCTGGCCCATTTCCAGGTGAATTCCATTCTGCATCCTTGGAATTGCCCTGTGTTTTAGCCATGAATAAAAACATATTTCATTTCCTTTGTTGAAAACTGTTGTGCAGTGTTACTGGTGAAAAATGGCTATGGTATTCTGATCTGAGATAGCTGTGTGTCACTGGGAAGGAAAGTGATACCTGCTGAGGTCCCTGGGCTTGCAAATAGCTGTTGTTATTAGAATTGTACTGATCTTTCGTTCCCTCCTGCAGACTGCCAATTTCAGCCTAACCCCAATATTACAAAAAAAATCCCCACACATATAGATATTATCTGAAAAGTAAATTCAGAGCAGATGTCCAGGGTATGTGCTACCAGCAATGAAGGTTCACAGAACATCAAGTAAAGCAGGACACAATCTACAAAGGAAAAGCAGAACAAAAACACAGACTGAGATGAGAGGTGGGAAAGTCACCTGCCCCAAGCTGAGTGCAAGCCCCAAGGTATGATTGGTACATAGGCCTTTTTTAAACTCTCACCCTTGCTGTGCCAGCAGGACATCGGGCGTTTAGGCATCACTATTATTTTAACTAATGGACTAGTTCTGCATTTAAATGATGGAATGTGAGCCATATTGGCTCCCCACAGGTAGAAGGAAAATACTACTGGTCCTGCTTATATGCCAGTTAACATCTGGAATTGCTGTGAATGAAGCAAAGAAAGCTTAAACATGAGGATTGGAGCTGAGAAAATTGAAAAACTAAATATTTAAAATGTTGCTTTCAGTTGTGATTTTGGTTTCATTCTCTCCCTTCTTCTTGCATATATATATTTTTTTTTATTTGAAGTACACATAAACTGACCCCATAAAATGCAACAATCAGATTCTACCATTTTATTTAGGTAGGTAGTTTCATCTACTTTTTTGGTGTCTTTGATGTAGAATACACAGGCTACCTGCTGGGCTGTAACTTCTTGGTATTTACCCCAAATTTTTGTATGAATAGTGGGCAGGAAATGCAGGACATTGCAGGTAAGTCCATGCTGGCTTTTATGTATGAAATCTTTGTAGGATTCCTCTGATTCTCACAAACACAGCTATGCCTTCTCTTTTAAAGAAAAGTGTCTCAAACTGTCTTGGTGATGGAAAAACCTAAACCAAAACTGTTAAATTTAATCCCGTCAAAGAAAAGACAAACATCTAGGAACCACAAAGCTGGGATTTTGATTCATGGTGTGAAGCTAGATGTATTTGGACATGGGTTTGTATTCTTTTTCATTTTTTCTCAGGATGTAAGGATATCCTGAAGTACATGAATGGAAGTAATGTTATTGATATAACAGTAAAAAAATGGTTTTGTTCCCACTGCATGCTAGCTCTTACAACAGCTTGGATGTAAGCTTTCATTTCCTGTGGCACTAGGAAATGTGTATGTTCAGTGGGGATCAACAGGCAGAATTATTCAAGGGAGACAGTGTGCTTCAGTAGTTGCAGCAGGGAACTTTGAAAGGTCCTGGCCTGGTTTCAGCATCTTTCTGGGTCATTCTTTCCCTCTGTGACCTCAGATGACTGACTTGACCCTAGTCAAACAGCTGCGAAGGCAGGTAAAGGAGCCTTGCACTGCAGAGGAGGTACGGGATCTAAACTGAGACTCCCTGGGGAAACAACTGCTGTATTTTGAACTGACAGCATTTGAGATTTATGGACAGAAAAAGTTTTGAAAGGTAATTCACTTCTAGTATCCGATTATGAAGCGGTGGCCCTATACTCTATCTCCTTCATAGATCATTTCAAAGTCCACACTGACAGCATTAGCTGTTGTGCCCTTCATGTGTATGGACTTAAGCTGCCTAAATGGTGATGAGTTAGCTAACAAAGATAACGAGTATTTAAGGAAGATAAATTCTCTCCCAGCTGAACTCTGATGGCCAACAAATGCAGAGCCTGCAACACTTTAGCACAGCTTTGCTCAAGCCAGGCGACGTGACAGACCGTGCAGTGCCAGGCTCTGCAGGCTCGGGGCCGTGCCAGACAGAAGGTGCAGCCAGCCAAGAGCATCCTGCTACCTGGGAAGGGGCCACGTCCACCAGAGGACAGGCTCAGCAGTGTCCCAGGGCAAATTACACAGCAAAAGTCACTGCTGGCCTGAATGAGCATGATTATTTGGAGGTTAATGCTGCAGCGTGCTCACTTTCCCCAACACACCATTCCCACCCTATTATTTAGATATGGCTGAATATTCAATAAATATTAATTCTTCATTAAAAAAGATCCCTGTTTTCTAATACTTAGTGCTGCCTCATGTCCTGTGAAGTGAAACTGGAAATTGCTAGACTGAGATGTGAAATATTCAAAAATAATTTTAAATTGACCTGAATTAAGCCCTAATTTGGATACTATGATAATCTTTATCTCAGCTGACACAGGGTGTTGCTAGGAAAAGATATTGTGTAACATTTATCTGGTGTCTTGGGTATAAACTCCCACAGATAGTACTGAAATGATCACCTCTGGTGAGATTTAATATGCAAATTATATTTCTAAAATGTAGCCTCATTACTCTATACTTAGTTCAGGCACGCGGAGAATTTCATAAGGTTTGCTGTGCACTTAAAAATTCTGGGAAGCTCCAGGTATGATTGCTGAACAAATACAGCTTTTTGTCAGATTTTAACCCCATGTATTTTTAGGCTTCTGTTGTTTATCTTATCTTTAGAATTATTCCCACACACAGTATTAACTTCTTAGTGTTTTAAGTGGGGAAAACCTTAAGCTGGTGTACTTTATCTTGTTTCTTGTTTGTTCATTTTATGATTATTTCTTGTTGAATTAAATCTTAAGTTGTTTTTATGACCACAGAGGACAAGTTGATTGATAGAATTTACTTTCTGTGAATCAAACAATGGTTTTGTCCTGGATGAGATGCCTGTGATGTATTATGACGCGTCTTAACCCAAACACCCTTTCATTATACAATGAAATATTTTCATGGTTGCTGCACTGAATTTTAAAAAATGTATAGGGATGTATTTTTCTGAAGGAGCTGCATAAAAATACTGTAGAATTTGCACAGCAGTGCAGGAATGTGGCTTGTTACATACAAAGTCACTGGAAAGGGTGAGTTTATGCTCATTTGAAATTGGATTAATTGGGCCAAATAGAAATATTTGTACGTATATTCATACACACACACATACACAGACACACACAAATATGTAATTTGCTCAGATAACCTGCATTTGCTCAAGTTAGCATAAAACAGATGTTTATATTCCAGACACATCCTGGACTGAAGTAGTCAGGATCAGCAGTAATTTTCAAAGCCAGGACAGGACAAAAAGTAGTGCACTTTGGTCTTTGATTATGATAATTGGACATGGCTGCAGTGACCTTATTATAAAGTAACAAATCCACTGGTAGTGAACTGACCAAAGGTGTGTTCCAGACCATATGACATCCCCTGTATATAAAGTGGAGGGAAGGAGGAGGAAGGGGGAAATATTTGGAGTGATCATTAAGACTTTTGAGAGACATAGGGTTCTCTGAAACCTAGTAAAAGCATGTTTCTTGGGAAGGACCCAGATAATAATCACACAGCCTATGAGGCAATAAACGTGCAGACAGACTGGCAACACCTGAGAGTTAAGATTTTCTCTATACCCCAGTTTTATGAGAAAAAGTTTTATTGATTATGTAATAAGTTCTGTACTAACACTAAGCAGAACTGGGCAAGACACTTTGGCTTGTTTTTGTCTCTAATTTTAAGTGGAAATATTGGCATTTCTGAGTTGCAAGGAGACTTAAGCAGTCTATATAGCTTGTGATTGCAGCTCAGTGCAAACTGCTGTACAATGGTTGCAGTAGTTAGGGAGGGCAGCAATCCATAGCAGCCCCAAGTTGAGCCCAGCGGAACACGAGTGTTTAGCAGATGAAAAAATGGCTCACATTTTATGGGCACCCTCTGTACAGGGAGGTGTCCAACTGAAAGGCATAGAAGGCATCTGATTTTTTTTTTCTACTTGCTCTGTGGAGATTGAGCCCTTACAGGATTTGCCTAACGAAGTGATTTTCAAATTCTTCCTCAATGTTGACATCTCACTATTTCTCATCTTGTCTCATCTCATCTGACCTCATATTTTGTTTTTGAATGCGATATTTACTTCCCAATCCTTGCAGCTGATTTATATATATTAAAAAAAAGGTAATTAAAATAATGAAAATAAAACTACCATAGTGCTTCTCATGGACAAATAGGTATGCCTGAGGAAGAACCATATGCTTCAGATTTTGTATATTACTCTGTGGAGGGTTAAAGGCACATCTTGTGGATATTTTGTTATATATGTCTAGAATATCTCCTTTCCCAGGATATCACTCCTATGGAAAAAGTGCCTCTAGCCTCATGGCAGTGCCATATATGTGTGTCTAATGGGAACTACAGATGCAATTGCCCTCAGCTGCATCAAAAATAGTACCAAAATATTTGTGTTGTCATAAGGCTTTCATTTACATATGTGTAGGACTACTATAAGTTATTATAAGTTATATAAGTTATTTCCAAAATTAATAGTTAATCCTTGCTTTGTGTTAATTGATACAACAAAACCAGAGGCAAAATTAATTCTCATAATTCACAAGAAGAATATTTATTTAAAATATTTCTTAAAGAATAACATTAAGGAATATGTTACAGAATTTTTACAAGGTCTTTATAATGGAATGAGTCAGAGTCACAGGAGCTTGCTTTAAGTTTCCATCACTGATATAGGTTGAAATTTGGAAACTACATTGAGCATCAATCAACATTTGAAATGAAACGTGAAAAATACTTTTGCTTGTGAAAACTGTGAGAGCATCAGAAAGATTTCCTTTTGTATTTATCTCCATTGTTTTGTTGCTTTTGGTACCAGCTATAAGCAGAAATAGCTTGACAAATGTGTGCGTATGCATATGCATGTACAGACATGTATATGTATACATGTATTATATTTTGAGCTATTTTGTATAAAAGTCCTCTGTAAGTAAATGTCCCAACTGGTGACTCAGGAATTTGAATGGTGTGAAGTTTAAACATGAGTTTCAGTTTTGCCCTGAAATATGTTCTTCTGAAGATCATCAGAGGCAGAACACAGCACTTCTCATTGTCCAAGTCAGCAAATTGAAGTCTGAGGTTCCAAATGGTTCATATTTTTGAGGTTCTGAACAATATTGCTGTAGCTGTTGCTAATAGCTTCTGCTTTTGTAGTACTCTTATTCTTCATCTCCTCTGGAACAGGAAGTATAAATTGCAGCTAATATAAATCCAGCAATCCAATTCTCACTGCACTCTGCAAAGTCAATTATGTTCTGTACATAGGGTATATGTCACTATTTTGCATTTTCATAGCAAAACTATTTCAAAAATATAAGCTTGCTACAGAATATTTTAACATTCTTTAAAAAAGACCTAATATCTCCAGTCAACTCTCTATATCCATGGATTCTTATTTTTTTTAGTAGAATAGCATTATAAAGCACAAAAAAAGATTTTATAATTACGTGGTTAATTGTTAGGAAGATCCTTTGCAATTTTTAGGTTTTTTAAATAATAAAATAAAACTATTTTTTTGACTTCCCATAAAGACATTTTGACACAAAAAATAATACAGTAATGTATTTTTTTACAGTAATGTAATTTTTATCAAAATCAAGTTTTTTCAGAAATTGCAAGAGGGGATCTCCTGAGTACACCAGAAATATTTTGTTTTTTAAAAGCTGCAAGCATACTCTTTAACTGAATATTTGTTTAACTTTTTCTGCTCCTTTCAAGTCCATTGTTCTCAGCGGAGGACAAGGAGAAAATGGCAGAATGTAAGATATGGTTCTTACACATTAGACCTCCAGCAAATACTTTGGTAGGCATTTTTAAGGCCCCATAATGTAGATTACACCTCTCTACACTAAATGTTTTTTAATTCTGTGCCATAAAATTGTCTGGTGTTGCATATTTTTAATAAATCAAAACCACAAAGTAACTTATCTGCTCTCTGCTAGTTCCTGGGAATGTCCAGAAAGAAGAGGAATATCTAGCCACTAACAAATGATGTTTAAAAGCAAATAGATTCCTACTGACATAATTAAGTCTGCAGAATTGTTTTTGTAAGGGCGCATACCTATGTCCTACCAATTTTTCTCAAGAAATATTTATACACAGAGAGCCATGAAGTGTTGGAGACTGTCTTGAGGAAATGACCAGCTCTTTAAACATGCCATTGCATTTTCCGCATAGCTGCTTATGCTAAATTAACAAATATAAACATGCATATGATAATTTACTGGAGCTACTAGTTATCAGCTTCTAAGGGAAAATTTATCATAAAATCAGTAAGAAAATTTGCATAAGTTGTGGAAAAGCAGAAAAATTGTGATGTGAAAAGTGTATTTTTCTAGTTAATTAAGGTGTGATTTAACTCTTAATGGAAAATTATTTCACAACCATAGGATTTGGTAGAGAGGTTTTTGAATAATTGATTTAAAAAGTTATTAGAATCGTCAAAATATCTGACTCATTATCAATCAAAATCCGCCTTTCAACAGCTATTGTTTTATTTATATTTCTAAAAAATTTCTGCTCTCAAACAAATTCAAGAATGTAGTATATATAAATAATGCAGGTGTTCATGAAAATATATTTTAAAATGGAATATATGTAAAGTGAATATAGCAATTCATGGAAGAAAAGTAGAAGGAAATGAAGGAATGTGATTCTGAGCATAGAATTAAATTTCACTGATTCTCCATTCCAAATTTATGTGCATCCATTCCTCATTTTCCCCTTCCATGATTTAGCTGTTATTTCTTTATTGTGAAATTAAGTCAGATCCACTCTGATATTAACTGATACTGTGTAAACTGTGAGCCCAGTGTTCTATAAAAATAGTGAAGGAGCTTTTAAAGGAAGCCATAAGTACTTTAAAATCTGTTTACTGTAAGGTTGGATATTTGTTTCATTTTTTAAACATTACAGGTTTTTTTTTTAAATTATGGATGCAAATAATGAATGTAAAAAACTCCTCAGCCTATACCTGGACACCCAGCAGCTAAATTAAATGGTTGAAGAAAATGGTTGTTGAGACACAGAACCAAAGTGGGATGGGTGCAGTCTTGAATGTGCTTGTAATGAGACAGTCCCAGATCTAATCTTGTTGCTGATTGCCTTTTGAAGGGGTTTGTTCAAGAACATTAGAAACAGGAACTGGTTGGAAACTTCCTGAGTATTAATCAGAATAGCTATGAGTTGTGAAAACTAAGAGCATTCCCTTTGGATGCCTTCACAGGTGATGGGGAGCACTCAAGTTGACAGGAAACACTAATTATGGGGCAGCCAAATGGCCCAGGCACACTCTTGGGATGTTCACTCCCTCTTTTGCCTCTGTTTGCAACACATTTCACTGGCGAACAGTAACCATATCTGGGTAGATTTGGCTACTCTAATCTCCCTCCAAAACATCCATTCGTGTTTTTTGTAAATGAAAGTAACCTAGAAAAAACACACCTGTTCAAGCAGGGGGTTTACACTGGAAATGGGGACAGGAGATAAGTCCAGATTTTAAATGAATATCCCAGCCACTGGGCCACTGATTTTATCTGGGAGTATCTCTCTTTCTTACATGTGTCTGGGATTGAACACGGAAAACTAATAAAAAATTAAAAATGCAAAATCAAATTCTAGATTCCTTGCCAGCCCTAATAGTAACTTGCATTTCCATAGAAGTTTTGAAGCTCTTAAACACAAGGGAAGCTAACAAGATCAGCAGGAAACACTCAACTTCTCAAAATGTGTTCATTTTGCAGCAACACAGATTTCCAGCTGGAATGTCCCTGATAATAATTAATTTCCCTCTACAGCACTGTTTTCATTCCCTTGCTGGGAAGAGCACTACAAAGCCTGGCTCTGCTGCAGCATCTGGGAACAAAAACATGACCCTACCACTTCTCACTGCCTCTTTCTCAAAACCAAACTCAGGTGGAAATTTCACTCCCTGTGTATTGCTTTGATTAATGAGATGATACCAGGTCTAGGGCTAAGTACACAGTAGTGTTCATAAGGCGTTCGATTTACTGCAACTCTGTTTCTCCTGATGATTTATACGAGTGCAATGGACTGCCATTCCCAATTGTTTTGTCACATTTTTGCTGCAGAACCTCAGTCTGTGTTGGAACTGAGACTCACTTTAATTATTGAATTAATACAATTTCATGGTTGATATGCTTCTTTCTCACCTCTGGGCTTTATATTTACTGGTCCGCTGTGACCTTTTTCCCTATTGGTGCAAGGAGAAATTAATGTATTTGCTTGTTGCTCATGCATTACTATCCATAACAATCCCAAATTAAATTTTACCCAAATAAAGAGCCTTGCATCAAAACTTTTCCCTACAGTTCCTTATACATTTAAAAATAAGCAAGACATCTTTCTTTTCACTATTTAGGGCATAAATTTGTATTGCAGAATAATCAAATTAAAACTATTATCTCTTTGAATTTTATATTAATTTCTGGAAAACTGATGGTCCAGATTACGGAGGCATAGGAAATGCCCTGGCCTCTCCCTGAGCATCACTGTCCTATAACCTGTTCAACCAAAACAGCAGCCACAGCTTAGATGGCAGAGCATTAAATTATTCAGAATGTTTAGATATCCAGAATATTTAAGCCTTCATCTAACACATTTTCTTTATCATTAGGCCTGCATTCAGATATGTCTGTTCAGCATTAAAGAAAAAACATTGTCACCTGTGGTGGCAGAGTTCCCCACCAGCTGCAGTAAAAGAAATTTGAGCAGAGGGGTGATTGTTCTTGTCTTTTGAAACGATGCCCACTCTTTTCAAAGGCCTCACAGTGGGACAGGCTGAGACTTAGCAGAGAGAAACATGCTGGATATGTGACAGCTTATCACCTCCTTGCATCCTGTCATCTTTAAGCCATCTAAAGTAATCTCCTATCACGGTGATAAGCTTGGCTAAGAAGGCAATGCATTGCAGAAAAGATAAAGTCATACTTATGGAAAACTGAAAATGTGTGATTATAAAATCATGCAAATTAGCTATAAAAATAAAACATTGAATCAGAACCTTTCTCACTAGTATTTCTTCCTTTGTTCTCGTCTACTTTCTTGTTCCCTATTGCACTGTAATTGTTATTTCATTCTTACGATTTTTTTTCTCTTCAAATGAAAGAGGTATGACTACTGCTTCATCAGCTGACCTGGAAGAACATGCAAATAACGTAACAATTAATCTGTGGAGAAATGAAGAGTTATTCAATAACACAATGGTACAGGGGGAAGCGGGATATGCTCCTTTTGGTAACTGGTTATCTTAATATCTAAGACATTTTTAGAAAGACCATAATCATCAACAAGCTCTTTAGCTATTTTCACATGTAGGCTATTTAGGGTTGTAGGCGTAGTGAAGGAATGAGGATTTTTCCCCACCCAAAACTGCTCAGTATGGAATGACCCCATTCTGTTAGTAATTTCAGGGAAACTACAAGTACCTTTTTAGCAAGAAAACTGTTAAGTATGTGAATAACTTCATGGCCATCTGTCACCTGAAGGAAACAAAGGAAAGAGATTTATTATGGTAGTTTCTTTCTTAAATAATCGATTCTTTAATAATCCTTTACTCCCCAAAACTCCAAATTCAGACATATTAGGCTGTGACTATGAGAGCTTTATGCTCATTTACTTACTACTAGATTTTTTTTTGCAGATGGAAATGTTCAGGGCTAGATGGCCTCCTCTAGAGTGCTTACTCAGGGGAATGTTTAATTTTTCACAGGAGTTATCCATTGGAGTTATATGTCATTGAACTTCCTCCAGGAAGAGGGATTTCACTTTTGAATAACAGTTGCCAAGTTTGATTCTGTGTTTGAACTTGTTGAGCTTAATACGAGGGACACACACCACACTGCGTCAGCACAACTGAACTTCAGGTAGCCTTGTTGATGCAGGAAATCCACATTTTGTACATTCTTTCTTTCAGAACACATATTGAAAGTACATTTTTATAAATGGATCTTATACAATAGGATATGTTTTCAATGCCAACAAAGACCTTGGGAAAGTTAATGTTTTTCCATTATTAATGAATCAAGAAACTGTACTCCCTGCTCATTTCTCTATGCAATGAACCATGATAATTTTGTTGTTGGGTAATGTTTAATTTTTATGGTACATTACCTGATCATGAATCAAAAGGAATTTCAATGGAATCGGAAGGCACAGTACTTTAAGATTTTTTAATTGAAAGAATTTATTAAGCTATCCAGGTGTATATATATATATATATATATATATATAACACAGCAAACCAATCACATTCTAAATGTTTAGATTAATGACAAGAATATTATCAAACTTATATGAGGCTACGACATCATACATTTACTTGTATATCCATGTGATAACTGCTGCATTTCCAATGCATGAATTTTTATGGAAAATATCAAAAGCAACTCTGAGCACATACAAAATTTAACAAAGAAAATTCAGATCCAGCTGGAAAAGGATTTCAAGAAGGATGACGAAGAAGAAATGTGTTTGGGGACAAAACTATCACACCAATTGCCTCTATTTCAACTAAGAAAGTAAGAGTTTCTCCCCTGTCCCAGTTTAAAATTTTTAGTTGAGTAATTTTGTCAAACTGTATGAAATAGCCAAGGATTTTTCCAACTGTGTTCTATTGCATTTTGTCTTGTGTTAGCCAAGCCTGATAAAACACCCTCTCAAATAATCACTGGAAAGTCCTGTGTATTTATTAGGTGGGTGTAAAGTCTACCTACATAGTGGCTGCATTCAGAAGAACCAGGGAAGACCTAATTAACCTCCATTTGGCATCTCTGCAATTTTCTCTCCAGTTCTGGGAGAGAACAAATACCAACAATCTGGACAGAGTCTGGTGAAGGGATGTTTATGGACAGTTTGGGTACCAAAACATATAACCTACAGGAGAGACTGAAGGAAAAAGACTTGCTTGCCCTGGAGTTCAGAAGCAAAAGGAGACATTAAATTGAGCCTTCCACTCAGTAAAAGAGGACTACAGAGGAGAAGCCAAGCTCTTTTCAGAGGTCCACATAGAAAAGACAGAAGGCAAGAGTTACAAACTGCAGCAAGTGAAACTGATAATGCATAACTTTTGCCTGGAGGCCAACCTCTGGAGATGAATCTCCAAAGAAAGGATTTCATCTCAACTATGCCTTTGCAACTGTTTTTTGTGCAACAGAAGAACTATTTGCCTTACACTCCCCTATAGCAAAACTGGGCACAGAGGACTTCTTTTTCCCACTCATTTTAGTGGAGTTAGATGGCCTTTTTTCTCTTAATATAAACAAATCTAAATTTTGTTGTCTTAAAATGACTAGAAAGCCTTTGCCAGACATTGGTCACCTGCAAATACCTCCTCTCAAACACAGAGTTTTCTTCACTTTTAGCTTTTCATGGTAACCCCAGTTGACACATTAAAACTTCAGAGGTTAGACATGGCTTAGAGGGCTTTGACCAAGATCATCTCCTCTCACTCCCACCACGTACAGTTGCACATGCACATCCTTTCTGGTGTTCTGCTGGCATATTTTCAAATCTCAGAACAGCATGACAGGGAATTAGAGGGTAGGGGGAGTGAGAGAAATCTGATATGAAAGACCTTATCAGTGTTTGGACCCTCATGAACATAACCCTGCTCTTTCACAGTAATTTGTGGAGGCAGCTTACCTTATTTCAGCAGAAACACCTAAATGAAAAACTTGTTGGTGTGGCATATTTTCATAAGCTATTTAGATGTTAATGTGGAATTTCAGCTATATAAAAATTAAAACTTTTAAACTAGATTGAAGGATAATAATTATAATCCTCAATAGTTTGGCAAATTGTCAGATCTATACCATATACAAGGCATATCCTTATGTTCATCAGCATTTTATTATTCATTAAAAATAATAATGAACAACCTGGGTTTTTTAAAATTTTCTTTTCTTGATTTTAAGATAGCATTTGTGTGTGTGTGTGTGTGTGTGTCTGTATGTGTGTGTGTGCGTTTCTGAGCCAGGATCTCAAGTTACTGCACAGTGAGTAGGTAAGCTTATTTTTTTTCTCTTAATTGTTCTCAAGATTTCTCTACTTGATTTTGCAATATTATATTTGTATCACTATTGTGCAATCCAAAAACTGGAAAGAAAATATGTTAAAGAGGATGTAGGAACTGATTCAGTTAGGTCATTTATGAAGTGTCAACATATCTGAATCCAAATGAATGAGCCCATAATTCGGTTCTCTTGCTCTCTAGCCACACTAGATAAGTATCTATGGGCCTTAAATCTTCCAGACACATGCAATCTTGTACTCAAGCATACAGACAAAACTTTAGTTCAAATATCCTGTTGACTTAGCTTAGTCAAGATCCGGAAACTGTTTCTCTCCCTAAATCCCCTGATTCATTTGTCATGCTCTGAGCATGACCACAGGAGCAGGTTATTTACAGGATAAATTTCATGTGCCTTTTAACTTTTCTACAGCAGCACAGAGGACTGGGCCAACTGTTAGGTGACCCAGCTTCAGCTCTTTTTCAGTGTCAAATAATTTTGGCCCAGCATTCCCTCTCTCATCAAAATCCTGCTCACTCCTGGAAAAAAACCCAAAACATTTCTCTACCTTTGAAGTATGCTGTGTCTGTCTACTGAAATTGTATGAAGCCTAATTCCAGCCTGTTTTTAAGGACCATTCAATAGAAAATTGAGAAGTTAATTGCACATTCTCCTCTGTGAGCTGTTTCTCATTTTCATCTTTTTGTACTTTTATTTCAGATGCTCATTTGAATCTGTCACTTTGGATCTTCTTCATAAGGCATGAGGAAGCCTGCATACCTGGCACAAAATTCAAGCTTACCATCTATTGACCTTAGAACCTTAGAATATATTCCATACCATGCTTTTTAAAAAGCCCAGATCTGTTACTGTTTCTAGCTTCTTCCCTTGAGCCAGGATGCCAGGTGACAGATGGTAATGCAGGCTGAGGTTTCCCTGAATTCCTTTTTTTTTGTCTTTTCCACATTTGAAATTGTATTTCCATGCCCTTCATGCACATGTTCCCCGTATTTTGGGGTGTAACTTCACGCTGATGGCAGCAGAAAAAAAATCAGCATCTTTTTCAAAGATTTCATATTTTATCTTACTATAGATATCAATTAGGTTTCTTTGAAAAAAGAACACCTGCACAAAAAGCAATTTTCTCTTCTTGTAATATTCTACATTGCATTAGATATTGCTGAAGTTATTGGTATCTGAATAGCATTGTTCTTCCTCGTTACCCCACATCTCAGCTTGGTGGTGTGATGAATTCACAACCCTGTATTTATGGCTTCACATTCCTAACCACAGAAAAAATCAGTAGTCTCACAAACTCAGTGCTGTGGCTTTACTTCAGATATAACTGGTAAAGCAGAAAAAGACTGAAGAGAAAAGTTGCTGTTACAGCAGAAATTATTTGAAAAAGGAGAATGAATATGTGAAATGATAATAAAAGGCCTTCCTAAACACAGGGATATTGCATGTCTTTCTTTTTCTTTCACCAACGATCACATGTTTTAATTTTAGGTAGCACTCAGAAAGCTTATTTTAACAGTAGTTCAAGATGGTGGCTGTGATGCCTTTCCATGTAATTAGGAAGAAGAAGGAAAAAAAAATAGTGTGTTGTGAGGTGAAGGGAAAGCAAATCCTTGTATGAGGGTCTGTCACCAGGCCAAATTCTCAGTTCTGTGTGGTGTTCATTAGCTTTAGAGAATACAGTGATGCCACTATAACTGGTTCACCTGCCCTGCAAGGGTTGATAAATCCACCTACAAAGATGAGGGAGGAAATGGAGATCCACTGGCTAAACAGAGGTATAATTTTGTATTTTGCAGCTATTGGCAGAAAGGACAAGGAACGTCCACCACTGGATGAAGTTGTCTCCCGTTTCCCATTGCTGACTGCAAAAGCAAGGCTGAGTTTCCCTGGACCTGTAACTATAACTTTCCATCTGGAAAAAAGCCCTGATGGGAACAGGAGTATTTACACTGCCCTGAACGGAGCTTGAACTAAGACTTGCTGACTGTAGGAGTCACTACATGCTGTGCTCGTGAATTCGCCAACACTCGCATTACATCTTGTTTGATCTCTACTCAAATTTCCTTATGCACTGTCTGAAGAAGTTACCCTCAAGCTTGGTCCAAAGTTAGCAGCTGCAGTGGCTGGCTCCCAGTGCTGCGATCCAGCAGGCTGCAGTTGTCTGTACATGACTGCAGCCAGACTGCAGCAACCCGTAAAGGCAATAGCCACAGCAGGAAATGCTTTCTCTAATCCATCCTGCCAAAGGAGCTGGATGTGGCAACAAGCTGAGATGGGAATGTTTTTTTACAGCTCTTTCTCCTGTCCCCTTGCCTCACCCCTCCAGCTGTATCCTGTGGAAAAGACATCCCATCTTTCCCAAGAGCACCCATGGGCGTTGGGACAAGCAGTCACTGAGAAACATGGCAGCGGGATGGCGTTGCCAAGCCATGAACAGGCAGGGTGTGTCTCCCTCCTGCTTCACATGTTCTCAGGGCCAAGAGTTCACTTTGTCTTTGAGGTGATCTTGCGAAGGAGGAGGTAATTGCTGAGGAAGAAGCAACTTGGAAAGATGGAAGAATCTTGGGACAATAATTTTCATAAACATTAGTTTAGCTCCACATTAGTTTAGACATTTTCAGAAAGTATTTTTAATGTATTAAGTATTTTCATCTCGTATTTCTTCAATCATACTCAAAATTATGAACTTCAAAGACTACCATGGTTTAGAAACCTATGGGAAGATATTGTACTTGATCAAGGTTTGTTTTAAATATAATGATGACTTTTAAATCTTTGTGCAGGCATGATGTTGTGGTGAAGAAAGAAATTAGAAAGCTGCAGTTTCGTACACTGTATATCTCTGAGCATTGAGAGCTGTCAGAATATTTCAAAATGAAAAGGAATGAGATTCACATAACAATGAACAGTCCCTGTTTGAATCAATATTAAGAGGTTACCCAACCCCTCATAACTCTGTTGATTCCACCTTGATGACATCCTTGATTACTGTCATGCTGCAAAGCCTGCCTGTATCCCACATACTTTTGATTGTAGTGATATTATGAGCACCATATGAATTTGCACTAAGCAGGGAGTAAGAGATTATTGCTGCCAGAAACTGATCTCAGGCACTGAAGGAAAACAAACCATTATTTTCCCCTTGAAGCAGTACTTCTTCCTTTTGCCTTTATGTGCTTTGTATACTGTTTTTATTCATTGTGTAAATACAAGTGTAGGAAGTGCTACATAAAGTATATTACACTTGCTAAACCTTAAACCATGCTAAAACATCGTCGAGGCACTGCCTCATGGACTGAAAGATACTTCTCCAACAACTCTCATTATTCATGGATCATTGGTATGATAGACCCTAATAGCTTCCTCAAAGCCATTACAATGTGCTATATATAAATGCAAGCCCTTAATCCATGGATCATTGGCATGATAAAATGCAACACTCATTTAAAACTCTTGCAGTCTGTCAAGTGAATGCATACTATTAGAGATCTTTAATTTGTGGATTATTGCCACAATTGATCATTACATTTCCTCTGGGGCTGCTATGGTCTATTCCATTAACATACGAACATGAAACCTAATCGGTAGATTATTGATAAAGGTAGTTTCATCTGTTTTGTCAAAAGCTCACATAGAGTTGAAAGGCTCACTCATTTATAAGCTCTCCTAGACTCTTTTTTCTTTAGTTCAATAACTTCCATTTCCATTTCTTTCTTTTTGCTGTTTGCTTATGCAAACAAACAAATTCACATGTTCAAAAGGGTTTTTGTGTACATCTGAGATAAATGGGACTTTAGCTTTCACTTCTATTATTTGTGAGATCTGGCAAAAAATGACACAGGCAAAAATATGTGCTCTGGCTTGAAAGTGTGGTCCTGAGACTCCTGTATTCTATAAACACTAATACTACTATATTTTGTGTGGCAGAGATGGTAAAAGCATTCCTGAAAAAACCATATCACACTTCTATGCATACCAGTACTGAACACTTTTAAACAGACTGTCTCATACAATTCCCCTATTAAAATTCCTAAAGTTATCAACCCAGACCCTATGGATTTGTAGTCTTGAGATTAACCTTTTAATGTTTAACTATTAGGAAAGTTCTTATTGTTGTCCAGTGCCATACAGCTATTTCTGGTTTGCAAGCAATAAAATGACTAAATCTCACCTCATAAAGCCCCATAGCTTGCATTCTTGCCTATTCCTGGAAGTATTGCAATGATAGGCAGCTGAGGTGGGAAACTGATGGGCTAAAGAATGGCACAGAGTACCACACCTCCCAGGCTGCTGGTAGCAAAGGGATTGAATCCAAGTCTCTTATGTTGCTTGAATTCCCAGTTAGGACACAGCTGCAGTGACCTAGCTGCTTACCTTCCCTGAAAACTTGCCTTTGAGTTTCAGCAAAACAACATTTCTCAACAAGAGAAAAAAAAGTCTGCTTAAGACTTGGAAAATTTCTATTCACCTGTTCTGCCTCTCACTCAGTTCCCTCTTACCATGGTTTGGATAGACCCCTGGATGGCTCCAAGTCATGTCAATGAGGCATATATCTAGTACGGCTGCAGTGACTGCAGAATCTCAGGTCTCATTAAAAGATCTTCTTTTTTAGCCTTGGTGGTTGCTAAGAAAAACTTGGAATGTGAACTGAATACAGCAGCTTTACTTACAGCAGCTTGGAGACACAAAAGAGGAGCAGCAGATGGTGAAGCAGCAGTGATTGCTAGTGCAAAAAGCCAGCAAGAAAGCCACTTGCTCCCACATCTGCAGAAACAGGCATAGTTCTCATTTTCTGGGGGCTGATGTGAAAGGCTTGTTCAGAGCAAAAATCTGCCCAAAGAATGGACTTGGGAAGTGAGCAGAGATGGTTATGGCAATAACAACAGTGAATAGGATCTCCTGATCCTATTTAGAGAGAGAAGGTTTACTCACCCTTCTCTGCCTCATCACTTGTCTCAGAGACTCAGATATTTTCTGCTATCAGCTAGGGTATTCTGTTTCCTATCTTAAAAGTTCTTATCTAGTCTAAAACTGCTGATCTTGTTTTTTTAAGAGATAACTTCCATTGTAGCTAAGATTTCTGATTTTGTAAAGCCTGCATCCTTTCACAATGAAGGATTGCCACATAAACTCTGTAGCAGCATAGTGTAAGATATGTGAATTCCTTTAGCCCTTTTTTCTAGCCTTCTACGAGCAAAAGATAGCAAAATCAATTTAAAGCAGATAGATACGATAAATAAAAGGTGGGGAGAGAGAAACATCTCAGCTGAAGCACATGCGGGTTTTCAGCTAAAAGCATGTATTTTTAGAAATCGTTACAGCTTCTCAGTGGAACAGCAGTGGGTAGTTTAGGCTCCAGACCTGACTTATGTTAAAATGATCACAATCTGATGGAGATAACCTCAGCAAGTTATTTTATTTACCTTCCCTCTGTGCTATTAGAAGAGCAAATCTTAAAACTCCATTGATTTTAGGGTATGTAAACAAATTATTTTAACTAATGTGCTACTATTTGCATTACAGCAGTGCTCAGTGTAACTCCACAAAATTACTTTCCAGGGTGCAGTTCTGCATTAGAATTACTCTGAAGGCAAATCTGTAGTGAGAGGTTCCCACTGTAGGCTTTTGCCTCACTGCAGGGTGCTGCCCTCTTGGATGTATTTCTTCAGGAGTTTGTGTGTCTGTGCTCTAGAGCAGAGCAGTGAAATGACCTTCACTGTGCAGAGCACTTTTGTTTTGAACCCTGCTGTTTGCACTGGTCACATTTCTAAAACAGACCACGTGGTGCTGGATTGCTGGATAGGAAGGTACTGTGTAGTGGAAGGTGAGCCTGCCTCTGCAAGGATGGGACAAAGACCTCTGAAATGGTTTTCACAGAACCATAGAATTGTCAAATAACTTGTTGGAAGGGACCTTAAATATCATTTAGTTCTAGACCCTCTGCCATGGGCAGGGACATCTTCCAATGACCTCAACCAACCTGGCCTTGAAATCTTCCATGGATGGGATTTTCACAATTTCTTTGGGCAACTTTTTCAAGTGTCTCACTACACTCATAGTGAAGAATTTCTTCCTTATAGCTAATCCAAATACACCCTCTTTCAGCTTGAAGCTATTTCTCCTTGTCCTATTACTCCAACTTGCTGAGGGTGCACTCCAGCTTGCAGTCCGTGGTGCTGACAAAGATTTTAAATAGCGCAGTCCCAATACTGACCCCTGATGAATGCCACTCATCACAGTTCTCCCCTGGTTTTGTAGAGACACAGGTCATAATGTTGGATATTATATGGGGATTGTACTCACATTAGTGGAACAAGAATAAAGCATTGAAGGTGTACTGTTCTGTATATTCTTGCAGACATATTTTGAGTTGTGTGTGTGTCTCAGCAACTGGGATTATTAAAAATGCTCTACTTTTTTCCTTTCAGAAATAAAAATAAATATGAAAAAAATGCAAAAATACTGTATTTGTTTTTGTTTTTCCAGTGGCCTTTAGGATCATTGTGTGAATGAAAAATTCAATAAAAATAAATATTTTAAAATGCTCTGGATTTTCCCTTTAAATTATAGCAGTTCTACTGGCTGTTGAGACATTAAATGCTCACATGAAGTTGCTTAATGATATCTTGTTAGTGATGGAAGATAATGAGATGATAAGGACAAAATTCATTGACCTTTCAAAGCTTTTGATTCACTAAATGACACTGTTAGATAAGCTAATTAAATTTTGCTTTTTCTACAGGAATGATGTCTTGGTTCAGATCTTATTTGATTAAAAGGAAAAATCAGTGGCTGTTTCAGGCTATCATTCTGATTTATAACTATTACTATTGAAAGGTACCCTAGGGCTGAAGAGCTGATTTACTTCTTTTTATTTTGTCCTAAATTATCTCTAAGATATTTGTGATAATACCTAAATTCACTTACATGGTATTTGACAATGCTGTTTTGTACAACAGTTCTGTAATATCTCTGCCTTAATATGCTTGCTTCCAAAATCACTGTAATAAAAGCATTTGGAAAGACAAACTTGAGATAATGATAAAAGACTAACTTCATCTTAGTTTCCCAGGAGACTTGTCAAGGGGAAAGATATATTCAGCTAACTGTAAGACTGCAATAAATTGTCAGAGAATAACATGATTAGTCAGAATACTTTACTCATGGCATGCATATACAAATGCTCCAAGATAAAAGCATTCAAGCCTGCAGTTCTGCAGAGCCCTTTATTATCATTCATTTACTTCTTGGCATTTGAGCAATTTAAATTTTGTGTTCTTTAGCCTGTCAGTGGGAATCCAATTGGGTTTGATGAAAATTCTCATGCTCTAGCTCAGCATATATTTCTGAATTAGATTCATACTTCACAAGAAGAAAATTAAATGGTGGATATTATTAACTGAAGAAAATGGGGAAAAGCATGAAGTCTGATACCAGGTGCATGTGCAATACAAAACTTTCTTGATCTGGTGACAGTTTACTACATTATGACAAATATTTAGCTGACTTAGATATCAGTATTCTTAAGCAGGTTGTTTTATGAAGTACAATAGTTCAGACCATATAAAATATTTTGCAAAACTAAGTGTATTACACCCATTCATCTAGCTTAATCTCTCACACTTTTAATGGCACTAAAAGCTGATAGCAGGTGTCATGGTCTATATTTCTTAAAATTTTATTGGCAGTTATTATTAATACATCTTGTCTTAATTTGTGTCAGTTAAGTTTAAATAAATTTTCTTTCCCCACTACTTGAACTGAGATGCTGCCAGTGATTGATCTCTAGCTGGTCAGGCAGTTCCAAAGAGATTGGTGCTACGTTAGGATTCTTCTACTCCTTCGGAATTTCCTGAGCTTGTTATTGAAAATGACGCCCCATAAAGCAGCAGGTTTCTGGAAGCCCTCACGAAACCCAGTTTAGGTGAGCAGTTCCAGTTCTTCAAGACTTTCTGCTGACAAATTAGTGCTCAGGGCCTGGATGTTTTGCAAAGCCTCCCGACAGGCCACAGGCACCACAATACCCTTTGTCTGTCTCTGAGTGAGACTCTGCAGGAGTCTACCTCATTCCTCCCATCCAGAGCTGGGAATGATTCAACAGCAGCAAAGTTGTTGGGCAGTCTATAAAGAAAAGTACAGAACCCTGTGTGTATTCTTCAGGTGGGCTCTCTAGAAAATAAAGGCTTGTCTGCAAAGTTTCAAAAGAACAGAAAACTAGCAAAACCCAGAGAAGCCATAAAAACCCATGAGAGGGATATAAAGAGAGAGTTTATACAAAAGGCACAGTAGCATTTTACTGTGGAGCAGTGTGCTTCTATAGCAAAGGTAAGAGACACTGATACATAGGCGATATCAGAGAAGACAAGCTGATGCAGAAAGTGTATGTGGTAGAGGAAAGCAAAGTGTTCTTTGCACACAAAGCAAAGCTTGATTCTTTCCAGAGCTCAGGATTCTGCATCCCTACAGTGACCCTACAGCCCTTCAAGTGAGCTCCTGGAGTACCACTTCTCATTCAGTTTTGTCTGGTACAATTAGAGTTTCATGTGCCCTATTTTCCCACAGTGCCAACTGAGGCAAGAGATGCGAGAATGACTGGGAAATTTTCTTAAAAAAACATGGTTCATATCAAAAGAACAACATACCAAACATCTAGAATCTTTAAAGTGGGGAATGATTAAGTGTTTTTCAGGTTCAGGGGCCTGAAATAGATGGTGAATTTTGCAGTGAATCCTCCTGGGCAGTGATGGTTAGGAAGAGAAGAAACTCCAACAGATTGCCTAAGAAATATTACCTAAAATAAAGCCTTCTATTTTGTCATTTCACTTGTGAAACAATGTCAGTGATTTTAGATGATTTGGATTCTGCTCTAAAATCTGCAGTTAAGCATAGAGATTGCTACAGGTGGCACCTTTACACATCAGGCAGGGGATATTTAAGAACTTAATGGTCTAAAGAATTTTTATTACACTTTTGAAAGCACTACATGTAAATATAGTCCTTCTAAACATTCTTTTGGAACTATATGGGAAAAAATAATGTGTTACATTCAGAATTTAAATATTTCTTGTGATTTCTTGACAGCTATGATAGTGTGCAGAACATTGCTGCACAGTTACTTTGTCTGGTAAAAAAAGATTTTTTTTCAAAGTCAGGTGGGGCAAAATTTCAAGATTATTCCAGTGAATTTTACTGGTATGTGCTTTCTACATAACTCAGTTATGTATCTTTTATTGAGCTAAGTTCAATTGACATCCACAGGATCTGAAATTTTAGTGTCTGTACAGCTAAGTGTTCTGAATGAGTCTTGGTCTTCTTGAGGTTCATGCCAATCAGCAGCCTCCTGACATCTCAACAAAGGTTTGGACTTATCATAGGACGGAGGCCAAATGTACAATTAGGCCCATTCCCAGTGTAGACATCCTGTTTTGGACAGCAAGTAATCTTAACAGCATGGATGCAGCTGCTCTGCTCCACTTGGCCTCATCATGAGGCTGCAGCCCTGAGTATACTCAATTAAGTAGTTTAGGCATTGCCATATGGGCAGAGATTTGGAGAAGGTTTCATTTTAAATCCAATGCATTTTCTACGTAACATACAAGACCTTGAAGCAGATTCTGTTTTATCACTCTTTTAAGATGCCCTGGTGTTTATTATAGTCTAGCATTATGAAGTATGTTTCCAAACCAGATCCAGGGACACCTACAGCTGTCTGCTGCTCTTTCACATCTGCAACAATGTGAACCCCGCAACACACAGTGCTAAATGGCATGGCTGCTGAAATACAATACTGAGCTGCTCAGACCAAAAAAAATGTTACTAGCCTACAGGGTGCAAAGAAATACAGCTTAAGAGTTCAACCAGCTACAAACTGGATCACTGACGCATAGAACACTAGTTTTGAAGAATGCTTCAAACTATCTATGCCCAAAATTCCTATTGACTTCCTGCAGAGACCAGTATGTGGCAGATTTATAGAAATAGTTATTAGACAATGTGATTGTTCAGTAAGCAAAACTGTGTAATGCACATTTTTTCATATAAAGTCATGTCTGCTTTATTCTCCAAACTTCTTTTTTCCTGTTTTCAATTTCATTTCCCAGTCATGTAGAACAATGTGGTGTAACCCAAAAAGGAGACTGAGTAAAATGAAAAAGGGCAGCATACACTGTCGCATGCAAAATGCAGCCTGACAGTGGTGCTGAATGCTAATGAGTAATTATTTGGTCTCATCCCAATCAGTCTTGATCAGATAATTAATTCAGGGGCTGACCATATGACCTGAATTTCTGAAGGCAATTGCTGCATAGTATCTTTTTTAAAATGTGTGAACAGGTGGTTAACAAAATATATTCATTTTAAACAAAAAAAAAAATTCCCTTCATATTAATTTTTGAAAAGCTTAACAAAATAATGTGTACTTACAAAAAAATTTGTAAATGTAGGTTAACAATATTTTATTTTGGACCCAAGAAGCCTTTTTTCAAGATCACTGCCCATCTATAGGTCTCTTGTGCTAGTTATTAAGCACAGCAAAGTTACCAAATTGTTGCTTAACACCCCCAGGTTATCTCAAATTCCCACCATTATGTATCTGTTTATTAACTAAAATGCTATTCAAGCAGAAATTTAGATCTGTAAATTCACCTTGGATGATTCTTGAAACATAGGTTCTTCCCACATGTGAAAAAAGTAAGTGAGTAATGGTCTATGTATTACTTTAAGTATTAAATTTTGTGTTTTTTGAATGTGTTACTTTGAAATTTTGCCTAAATTCTTGTGAGACAGTGCCAGATAAGGGATACTGGGGACAGAAGATGGATTTTATTTCCTTTGCAGATGTACCTAAATATTTTTCTTTCGCGAATATAGGCAAATGTTGAATAAAGGCAAATGTAGTCTCTGAGGAAAGCACATTCCTTCTCTGGTAGAATCACACAGATATGTGCAGGAAGATCTGAACTACTGACACTCTTGAAGAAACAAAGATGGTATGTGATGTTACGTGCAAAATTTGATATTTGAAGTCTAACGTCCTGGATTCTAGTTTAAGGTTAAGATACCATTTCCTCCTGCTTCTCACATTGCTACAGATTCAGGAAGTAAATCAAGAAATGGATTTCAACTAGCATTCTTGATATGAATAAATCAATATTTATATGGAATTGAGGTTGTGAATTTTGTTTGTGTGGGGTCTTGAATTTGAGGCAGAGGGAGTGGAGGATATCTACTCTGAGTCAGAAAATAAATTTGAGGAGTGAGGGAAGAAGATTTGACACAGTATCTTTAGTACTATCACAGAAAATAGCATCAGCAGATCAATAGAAGTTTTATTTAGACCAATGATGGCCCCAGTTTGAGTGAAAAAGGCTTTATCTTTAGAGGGAGGACTGAATATAAATCAATAAGACAGGTTTGGAAGTGTGTTAGTTAGGAGAAGAAGGACAGGGGAAATTAGGATGTTCCAACTCTGAATATCACAACTGCTGGTGGACTCCTGAACAAGACTAATCAGGAACCTACTGCATTAAAAATCAAAGGAAAATTGGAAGGGAAATGAAAAAAAAGAAACACTGGAAGCATTATTAATATGGGTGAGCAGTCTGCATGAAAGACTTTCAGTTGGAGAGCATCATCCCATGCACAGGATAACTTGAAAAAATGGAAGATTTTTCTGGACTCTAGGGTGATAACAATGGAAGGTATCTGGCAAGACATTGAATCACATGGGACACATGAGAACTTCCTTCCTATCCTTATGTAGGCTTCTACAGATAGTGTTTTGTTTTCTGGCAGGCAAGAATTAAGACACAGAGGAATCAGGAGACAATACAGAATCCTTTTGTGTGTTCAAGAGATCTTTTATTTTGGTTTATGTCATCTGGTATTTATTATAGGGTTTTGGAAACCGGTATATATGTAACGTATATAAAATTCTCTAATGCATCAATTCAAAGGTCCTTTTGAGCCAACATCCTGTCTCAAATATTTTCCACTTTCTTGTACTGAAGAAAAAAATGTAAGAACAGGTGTAAAGTGATTCTTTTCCACTGAAACCTCCCAGTTTCCTGGAACTTGCTGAAGTAGATTGTATTTCATTCATTGTGTTTAATAGCTGCTGATGGGCTTAATGTCTATAAATTTTCTTAATTCTCTCTTTAAATCTACTTACAGATTTTTGGCTGCTGCTCACAAAGATTGTGTTTCTTTCTGAGGCAGAAGGTTATTGATATATGAAGCAGAACTACATACCTCTATAAATTGTGGGACCTGAAAAAGAAACTACCTCTGCTCATGTTTTATGTCTTAGATATGTAGGAAAGGAGATAGCCAGAATATTCTCAAGTAGGTCAGGATAAAGTTAAGCACTGGAAATGGGATGTACTGTAGATTGCATGTTAAAGAGACCTTTTTATTACCATTTATATTGCACACCTAAAGGAGGAAGTCATTCTCTTTTTACCGAAAGTTTGTCAGTAGTGGGTTTGGATGATTTTTTTTAGTGAGGATTTAAATTGTTTAGCTCTTGTCACCAACAGACCTACATCTACCCCATCCTTATATGCTGAAATTTATGTAGAAAAAAGAGATGATTTCATGAGGCATTGAAATCTCAGAATGAGGTTCTTCCACATTTTTTGGGTGAATCAGACATTAGATCATATACTGTTATTTGCTGTTAACCTATGGAGTTTGTCAGCACTCATTAGAGTGATGGAAACTTGAGTTATAAGGTGGGATTTGGGGCCAGCATAGTTTTAAAATATTTTTTTTCTCTCTTTAAGACTGTTAGAAAAGTTAAAGACATTTTCAGAATTTGAAAGAGTTCATGAGTGTTGCAAAACCGAATAGACAACAGGAGACTTGACTAAGTAAAACCTGCTGGTTTTAACTGTGTTCTTTTGCAGGACACAAATAAGTATCTGCTTGCTATCACACCCTCAGATTCTGGTTGTTACAGAGACCTACATCTGGTAAATTGCAGAACTCATGGACACATCCTAAGGAAAGTGGTTGTAAGACAAAGCTGGAGTCAGCTGGATTTGTGCAGGACTATAAAGGTAGAACAGCCTCCTTTAATGTATTTAGGAATTGAAAATACAAGAGGTTACACACATGTGGGATTATGAGGGGCTCAGCACACTGGGAGAATACAGAAAGAAACTGATGTGCTGAATATGGTTTAAGAGTACCACAATAAACTCCTTCAAGGGCAAGCTATTGTTTCTTTACTGTAGAACATTTTTTAATAACTGTTTCAAGGTTTTTTTTAAATTTTAATGGTTAAAGGAGGAATTGATGAACCCTGCATTTAGAAGAAGGGATAGTATTAAAAAATTTGTTACCACTTGTTTTTTGAATCTCAAAGAAAATTGTTGCTTACGTTGACAACTATTTTTCAGATGTTCAGAAGCAATGAATGTAATTTATAAAGCATCCACTGACCACATACAGAAAAGCATGATCCACAGCCTTCTTCAGTTTAATTGACTGAGAGTACAGGGCAAAATATTTTCATTTTCTGGAATCACTAGAAAATATCAAGGACTTCCCAATCGCTTCTGATGGAGGGATTGAGATAGCTTTTCAGGATGCATTTGTGTTGGCCAGTATTCTGACTCCTGTAATTGTTATTTTAAAGTTTTTATTTTGCAAATGAAACCACCTAAGCTAAGTGTAAACTGCTTGGCTCAGAAAACTGTGGTTAGTCTAGATTTGAGGCTTAAACATGTCGTGGAGCATCTTTTCACAACTTCTCTGGGCAACCTGCTCCAGCAACTTACCACCGTTACAGTAAAGAATTTCTTCTCAATATTTAATCTGAACCTACGCTCTTTCATTTTGAGACCATTTCACACTGTACATCACTACAGACCCTTATAAAGAGTCCTTCTCCAGCTCTCTTGTAGACTCCATCAGGTACTGACTGAAAGGCTGCAAAAGTCACTCCAGAAACTTTTCTTCTCTTAGAGACAAATCTTTGAGAATCTACTTAAGGTTTTTATCCTGTTAATATTATTTGCTTTATTTTATTTTGAATTCTTTTTTCTTTCAAGCTTCTTGAAAGTACATCTTGGAAGAAGTTCCCATCTACTTCAGTGTAAATTAGATCAGGCCAAAAATCAGCAAAATGAGGAATATTTTCTAGAAGGCAACCTCTTTTTTATGTAAAGGGCTCTAAATATTTTCAGCTGTGAAACACCAATGTACAGAAACAATTTCTGTGGTTATTAAAAGCTTCTAAATAAAGAAAAGTTACAGGCTTATGTTAGCAAAATCTTAAAAAGTATATTCTTAGGTAAATTTTCTGATCACAAGCTGTGAGATTAAAACTGTATAGTGTTTTAACCGTTAAACAACATTCCTAAAGAAAACAATCAAAGACTAAACACACTTAACGTTTTTGCTTGGTGTGCTTATGCTTTTACAGCCTGAACTGTTTTCAGCATATCATGAATGTGGTCAAAATGCCCATCCAAATTCTTTGTTTTAATCTTTAATTATACCCCACCTTTACTAGCTGTTCTGAAGAATTATGTAGTGGTGATGTAGTTTGATGCAGAAAGAGTCATTGATCAATAAAAATAGTTTTGGACCCTAAAAATATGACAATTATAAAAGGCTGATAATACACCAGGAATTCCTTCTGCCTTTTTCATGAGTGACATAAAATTGAAAATCTAAGTAAACATTGCCTGAATTCTCAGATCTCTGACTCAATGGAAGAAGCAGCGCAATGTGTCTAAATGAAGAGTGGAAGAAGCACTGCTGGAAAGCCAGGGCCCCATTGGCATTAGTGCCTGAGGATCTATGAAATTCCATTTCTAAAAATCTATTTGTTAGCGAGCTACCTCTGCATTACGAAATAGACTTTCTATGAGAGTTTTTGCATCGCCAGACCAGAGGACCTGCTAAATCTGTTGTTCCCTTCTTTCAGATGTGGGAAGGTAAAGAGGAAATGATCCTTTATCCCAGAAGTGAGGCATAGCTACAATGTCATTTACTGTGGATCAATGCAGAAATGATATCTGCTTCATCTGGACCCTTCCTACCCTAGTATCTGCTTTACATGTCATTGTTTCTCCAAAGCAGTCTGCAAGTTGACATGAGATGGCAGATGTCCACAGCAGCACCTCCCTGTGTCTCTCTTCTCATGTCTTCCTGTGTCTTCAGCTAAAAGGAGGTATTACCAGTGGCATGGATTTATTTGCTTTTATTTTATTCATTCACAAAAACCTGGTATTGAACAGTGCAAGTGGCTTGTTTAATTTTAATTCTGGTCCCTCTAGATTTAAGAAGTGCACTTAAAGATTAGCCCTTTTAGAAGGTTTCAGCAAAATACATATGAGAATATACCTGAGAAATTTTATTTTAAAGATATTTTATATCTTAAAGTTTATTATGAAAACTGCAGAAAATACCATAGACTTATAGTGCACCAGAGGCCTTAAGGAATGTATCTAGAAACAGAAATAACTTGACATCCTCAGAAATATAGGGAAAGAGCCCTACCAAAACCCAAGCCTTTTACATTAATGTAAACCATATTTTGCTGTCCAAATGCTAAATTGGTTAGCATTTCTCAAGACATTACTGTATCAGGTGGGTACATGTGAATTCTAAACTGTGAGTCTCTAGGGAACAGAGGACAATTAAGTTGTCTTGGTTTGAGTATCAACATAGAATACAGATATTAAAAGATGACCTGAACAGAAAGAGAGATCTTCCTTTGAGCTGACAGATCCTTAGATATTGATGAAAGCCATTAAGTACATGTGTTCACAATTGGCTCTCAATTTATTAATGTAACAGAAAAGCTGGGAAATCTTCAGTATTGGAAACACCTTGATAGTAAGATTTTTAGGGAAAATGAAGTAATTGTGATCAGGTACTTCTCTTTATAAACTAGAGTCTTGACTGTTGACTCAATCCAGTTCATCTCAGCTATTCTGTCACTTCTCATATTTGCCAGTGTACATGAGCTCTGCTGATTTGTCATCTTTTGAATTTTTTACACAAAATCACAGAAATATGGAATTTACCTATTGAGAGCATCTACTTCATGTTTTTCACCTCAAGCAGGGACAGATAGAGTAGATTGCCCAGGACCATATTCAGCCTGTTATTGAATATCTCAATGGATGCTGATTCCACAACTACTTTGGCAAACCCTTTCTCTTTTTGACCATTTGTACAGTGAAATGTATTTTCCTGTGTTCAGATTGAATTTCATGTGCTGTAATTTGAATTGTCTCTTTTTCTGTCACAAGATAAAGAGCCTGGCTCCATCACGTTAATTCCCTCTTATCAGGTAAGTGTGCTGTACTTAATTCTCCCAGTTCCTTACTTGCTCATGCTTACTTTGCAAAGAGCAGCTATACTGCATTTAGAGGCAAACAGCCCTGGGAGAAGCACAACTTGGTCTGAGTGGTGCTGTACTAATAACTCTTGTAAAACCTGAACCAATTTGCATTGCCTACATCCATTTTTCTGCTGATACAATACACAGATAATCCATCCCTAGATTACTCAGACGCATTCATATTTAATCATTAGCAAGAAGTGCAGATATTGGCTGAGAGTTTTGGTTTAATTTTCATTTATCTTTAGTGTGTAGTACATCACAATAAATGTAAGCCCAGAAGCTAGTGTTGAATCATTTTGATTCATTGCATTAGGTAGCTTAAAAATGTGACATGCTGAAATGACAAAATACCAGATCTCTGTTGAAGATGTGAAGTGCTTAGAATTACTTTTCATTCAAAAAGAACATATCATTTTAGAAGAGGACTTGTGGAACATAAATAGGATGATGGAGGATAAGACAAGCATCTTTCAAGGTCATAGACTGTCAAAGTCAACAAATTCAAACACAGTCTCTAGAAGCAGGAGTTTTTGAAATATAAATACTACAGCTTGTTCTCAGAATCTGACAATCTGTGTTATGTAACTCAAATCTTAGGAAGACCATCTTTTCACTCTAAATGCATAATTTCAGTCTTTTCAATCATATTATGCTACATTGTATTTCACAATATTTAAATAAAGCAAACTCCAGTTTAATGCACGGACTACCTGAGAAGGAAACACATTTTCTACCCCATAAATGTGATCCTTCAGGGACATTCTATTCTGTCCTACAGAGAGATTAAGCTGCTTTTCAAACTCCTTTTTTCCAAGTTTGCCCAAAATTTCATTGGTAATGGCATTTCAAGTGGGATTGTATACATGTTTTTCATTACACTTTGCCTTTGTTATACAAATACATAATAATAAAGGGATCTATTTTATCTGAAATGGCATATACTGACATTACAATTAGTATAAAGAGTTCACCGCACCTTCCATAAAAATCAGACACAAAAATTTCAATCCAATTATTTTCTTGCTGAGTGAACTAAATGAACTTTCTTCATAGAGAGTATCTCTAGAAGCATTTCTACTTAAACTAACAGCTCACACAACATCTTCCAACACAACAATTTCCACCTCTTTTAACAATAATACCATGTCTGCATAACTTGCCCTCTAAGACATTGAAAGCAGAGGAAATGATATACATATAACTGTGAAAGTACTGCTGGGAATAAGGTGGAGGGAAGACCAAACTAAAGAGTGAATCTAGCTTATGACAGAGTGGTTAGGTTTGGAAGGGACCACAGTTGGGTGCTCGTAGCTCAACTTCCCTGCTCAAGCAGGGTCTTCCTAAAGTGCTTTGTACAGGGTTGTGTTCTGATGGGTCTTGCATACCTCCAAATGAGGGAGACTTCACAACCTCTCTGGGCAAAATTTTGCCTTATATTCAGATGGAACTTCCTGTGCATGTTTCTTCCTGTTGCCTCTTTTCCCATTGCTCAGCACCACTGACAAAAACCCAAAATATTTGCCTGCTCCTATTAGTTGAGCTGATTCCTGCATTCCTGTAAAATGTAGAATACTGAAAAGTAGGAAAAAATTGTTACCACATTTGTTTACTGGTATTTCGAACTTTTCAAAGGCTTTCCATTGATTTGAGAACATTAAGAGGTCCTGCTGATGTTTTGTAACTTTGAAATCCTTTCTGAATCAAGTTTCATGAAGAACCTATTAGTGCTATGTTGTAAAGAGCAACTTAAAACTGCCAGAGATTAGTTAGAGAGATCTGATGAAGAAGAGCCCCAGTTTTCTACAACAAGGTTTCAATTACTGAATTAATTTCAACAGAATTGTATTAGCTCACATCTTTAACAGACTAGAATAAAATACAAAATTTACTTATTTTTAGAAGACATTCCCATAAAAAAAGCAAAATTAATGGAGGAAAAGGAAAGGAAAGGAAAGGAAAGGAAAGGAAAGGAAAGGAAAGGAAAGGAAAGGAAAGGAAAGGAAAGGAAAGGAAAGGAAAGGAAAGGAAAGGAAAGGAAAGGAAAGGAAAGGAAAGGAAAGGAAAGGAAAGGAAAGGAAAGGAAAGGAAAGGAAAGGAAAGGAAAGGAAAGGAAAGGAAAGGAAAGGAAAGGAAAGGAAAGGAAAGGAAAGGAAAGGAAAGGAAAGGAAAGGAAAGGAAAGGAAAGGAAAGGAAAGGAAAGGAAAGGAAAGGAAAGGAAAGGAAAGGAAAGGAAAGGAAAGGAAAGGAAAGGAAAGGAAAGGAAAGGAAAGGAAAGGAAAGGAAAGGAAAGGAAAGGAAAGGAAAGGAAAGGAAAGGAAAGGAAAGAAAAGAAAAGAAAAGAAAAGAAAAGAAAAGAAAAGAAAAGAAAAGAAAAGAAAAGAAAAAAGACCTCTGCGTATTTTTTATGATGCCAGGAAATAAATAAATGCTTGGCATTTGAATTACGTTTGGACAGACAAATCAGAAATTGACAAAAAATAGACAATTAACTTGCAATAGGACTTGAAGAAAGCTAAACACATTACTCAGACTTTGCTATTCCATTTTTTTTTTACTTTAAAATTGATCTGGATGTTGTTTTCTAAAGAAATCAAGCATCTATTTTTCCTAGTTTGTTTCCTTTCTACCCTTCAGTGATGTTACCCTTCATTAAAGAATAAAATCCCCGCCAGAATCTTCTAGCAACATCTGAAAGAATAAAGTCTCTGTGCTACTTTACTTGCCAAAAGAGTAGCAGAGAGAAAAAAAAAATCCACAGGCTGCTAATCAAAGTTTTAGAATTCACCTTCAAGGTGGCTATGCCGGAGTAACTTTAAGGTCACTGCGAATGAAACAATTGATGGATGAGAAGTAATAAGGCAGACAATTTTTAGTTTCAAGTATCATAATAACTCAAAATGTCCACACTTTAATTACTTTTGTCAAAACATGTATTTTTGGAGAAATCACTTAACACCAGTATTGTGAAATGTCATAAGAAATAGAAAACTCAAAATACCTTTTCTTAAATGATATAACATTATTTCATTTTTGAGTGCTGCACTTCTAAGGTGGCCATTGAAAATATATGTTAACTGTTCCTTAGTACAATTTCACTTTGTTCTGTTCTATTAAACATTTATCTTCAGTTGAGGAAAAAGATTATGAAAATGATGATGAAAACTATATTGACTAAAAAATTAAGTAAAATAGAAAATAATGGTAGTTAAAAACTCATTAGTACTGTAATGCATATTTTGGTCTAAAATATTCTTTTTCAAATATGTTTTATAATTTGTGTAATGCTTCTGTTGATTAATGCAGCTTAATTGAGTTGAATTGCATAGATATCAGGAAGATAGATCTGTTTGTAAAGAATTTGTACATTTGAAACAATGAAGGATAACTGGGCAGAAAAAGATATGAGAAAGTAACAAACAATTTATAATTTGTTTAAAGTACAGTTTAAATAATTTAAGGGAGTGAGGATCGACAATGTTATTTCCTTAAGTCTGAGCTATCCATCTAGGCTTTGTCATCAACAGCAGGAGAGTAATTTCCAAGTGAAAGGTTCCCCCCATCTAATCATAGTGCTTAAGATAGTTGGGCTGAATATAGGTTGGGAAGTAATATCTGTCTCCATGGGCAGAAGAAGAAGCTTTGATTCCCAACTTGGACCAGGTGACTCACATTTGCAGAGGTGATATAACTGACAACCTGAACCATATTTCAACACACTTACCTAGCAGAAATATTTTGTAGCTTGATAAAAGCTAAAAAAAAAAAAAAAAAAAGGCAATTAACAAAAAACCTGCTTGTCATGATTTTACATATCTATGTTACCCAGAATGCTAAAAGAACCCTCAAGCTATGACTCAGTGACATGATTACAGGCTTTTAGTGAAGTTTGTGCTCAGAATCACTCGAAGTATTATCAACAGGGCAGAATAACATTTCTGATATTTTGACATTGTGTACAACTCACTGTCTAATCGATAGTGGTGAAAAGTGCACTAGAATGTGATGGTCATAAAATATTGTATTAGAAAAATATTAAAGCAAAACTGAAGAATAAATTTAGCAATTATCAGAAAAAAAGAAAATTGAAAATTCCGATCTGAGTTCCAGTAAGTGACTATAGAAAATTAACTGAATTATTGGATGTAAAGGTGTGCAAACTTCCCTTGGCCCTTCTGTGGAGAGAGTGTGTTTTATCAGTTTATGAGCACAGTGTTTTTCTCTGAACAAATCTCCTTAAAATGCATGGTAATGAATGAACATCTCATACTAAGAACGAAATAAGTAAACTTGCTGTATGATAAATAAAGCTTATTTTCTCTAAGAGTAACATTTTTTAATGTGAGAACTGAAAATATTTGGAGAAGATAGTAATAACTTAAATGCAGATCATGTAACAACTGATAATTTGAAATTTACTATTTTTTTGTTACTTTGCTTTATATTGCATACAGAAAATTGAGTACATGCATATCTTGTATTCCTGCATTAAATACTTTTTGATGATTGCTTCAAAATGCAAATCGACTTTAACTAGCATAAGCTTCATTTTCTTACACACAAGTCTGTTTTCTCAGAATTGTGCCATGATTTGCCCGGTCCTCATTATTCAATACTTCTAGCATGGATTTAATTTGCTTTACTTCTAGGGATCTACTATAGAAATAACTATACCTAATCTAGCTCTCTGAGCCTCTGCTGCAGCCAAAGAAAATAAAGAGGTATTCTTTAAGGCATGATTTTTGAAATGTATTATAAATATTTACTTTTAAAAGAAATTAATAATTCTTTCAAAATATCTTTTTTTTATTGTTATTTTTTCACCCCGTAAGTTTCAAAGAGAATCTGGATCACTATTTCAAATATATCTATGTTTTATATAAGGTTTAACAAGAGGGATCAGATCTTCAGTGACACAGTCAACTAAAAATCTAACCACTGGGATGCTTGAAAATAGAACATTAACCTTTTCAAGTTCATGGGCCAACATTTCTGCCATGACATTATGTTGAGGTTTATGCAGTCATTGTCTACAGTTCACCTATCATAAAGGAGGAAACAGCATTCCTCAAGGAGGATTAATTCTTCATTTACAGTTTGAAGAATATTTATCAAGTCACCTAAATCCAGTCCTACAACAGAGGCAAGAAAACATATACAAACACAAGGGTTTTCTATAAAGACCCAAGAAAAGGAGAAAATTAAAATACAGCTCCTTATCTACTCCTTGGTCTTCCAAGAGTATATTTATACTTTTAAAAGACCAGAAAGTGAAAATCCCAGTGATGTTATACTGGTGCTGAGGTAATGCTTAATAGATTTTGGGTTTGTTTTATTTTTGCTTTGTTCATGATGCTAGTGGAAGAATAATACCAGAATTTTTACCTTCTCAAAAAGTTTCTGCACATTAATTTTTCAGACACTCTCAAGTAAAAAAAAGCATTAATAACTGATATAAATTTTCTAAAGATGACTAGTTTCCCCTGAGACTTTTTTGAGAAATCAAGCTCATTTGGTGAGAAGCAAAAAACAGTCACGGATCAGAAGATAGCTAAGAAGTGGGAAACAAAGAGTAGGAATTAATTATTATTATTCAGAAGGGTGAAGGTTAACATATCAGGAGCTCTTAAACTGTATTGTAAAAGAATTTTAATGGCCCTCTAAAAGTGAATGGCAGGCAGGTAACAAAATTGCATGGGAGTGTTGAACAATAAATATCTTTCTGGCCTAAAGTGTACTGCTAGAAAGTACTCCTACATGTGGGGTTGTAACAATCCAGTGATGGGGAAAGCACAGTTACTCCTGGAAAAATAGACAACATTCTCCTGACATAAAGATGTCCTTTAAAAATATAAGCTATTTTGCTTTTTGAGTGGGAATTATTCTCACCTCTCAAAACAAATAAATAAATCCTTCCCTAGTCTGGAAAGTTTAAAGTACAATATCTACATCCAATCACAGAGGATTATGTTTACTTCAGACATTTCTATTTCTGTAAGTGATGAACTGTTTAGGTGTGGGCAAATCTTAAGATGGTTTATAAAGCAGTCTGAGAAATTGAAAAAGTATTTTTTATAGCCTTACTGTCTTTGCATAACACTCTCAAAAAAAGTTTCAGAAGCAATGTTGGGAAAGATAACAGGATTTGGGTTCTTTATAATGATTTTCTGGGTTGTTAGTGCATTGTCTTCTCTTTGGGGTATGCTTGTATAGCTAGTCCACAAAGAAGCTATCTAAATAGAATATACACAAGAAGTGGGTTGTGCTGCACTTCTGTCTTCTTGAAACTGAAATTTCAACATTGAAACACAATTCTTGTATTCCTTTAGAAAGATGTTTGCATTTTTTATAATATATTGCAGAATGTTTAAAAGTGTTTTTTTTCACTTTGACTAAATTTTAATAAGAAACATTTAGGACTCATCTCACTGCTATATGATATAATTTAATTCAAACACCTGTTAATACTCAAAAATAAAATTATGAACCTTCATTTGCATATGGATTGCAGGAGATAATTCTACTCCTGAATTATCTCAAGCCTTGAGATAAAAGGCTTGAGACATAATCTAACTAAGATAAAAGGCTTGAGACATAATCTAACTAATGGTCATTTTAAAAAAATATTATCCCCTCAACCAAATAAGATTGTAAACTTTCTGCAGATTTCTGATGATCAGAGAGAAGATACTGTTTTAGATAGGCCACCACTATTTGCATGTTTCCTTCCTGGTAACTAAGGTATGTCATTTTCTTTTGGGCACACAAGATATATTTGATCATTTCACTGTTATTGATTAACACCTCAAAGCCATCTTCGTGCATATCAGTGGTAGATAAGAAGTGAAAGAAAAAGAGCAAAACAGGATAATGGCCAAATTGACCCTCAGCCAGAGATAGCAGAGAAGTCGCTGCAGTCTGCTGAGAAAACCTGATATTTATGCATAGCTGCACACACATGCATAGGTACATGAACACCTACAATTATCCATAAAAAAGTATTGCCAAGTGTTGAAATAAATTTTTAATATATCTCAGACTCATTCTTGCTTGACTAGTGTTTTTCTTTGCAAATTTTTTCAGACATTGAGAAAAGAAATTTTTTCTGAAGAACCTTATGCTTTCTGTTTAGACTAGAACATTCAAATGGATACATAATGCCATTCTTTTGTTTTATAGATGCCAAAGCTGCTTACTTTCAAAAGTATTTCAACTATATCACTTTAATAATCTCCAAGTCTTTAACCTCACACTTAAGTGTGTTATTACTTCTATTTAGGGTCACTTTAAAGTGAAGATTCAAAGAAGTGTAAAAATTAAATGGGAGTCTGAAATGATGATGAATAGGTAATTTCCTCATATATGCATATTTGAATTTTTGCTTGTATGTATAACAGTGTAAAAAAATATTTTATATACATAAAAATCTTATAAAATTTAGACTGGGAACTGAAAAGCAAACTGCATTAATTTGAATGGTTTTGTTTGCACTTCAGCACAGCAGAAGAAATCTGTTCATTTAACAGCTGCCATTTTAATACAGATACTTCTCCAGTGTAGAATTTCCCTTTAAAGGTTATCTCAAAACACTTATCAACATCCAATAGACAGTTGCACAAGTGCAATGCTGTAATTGGAAATCATTTTCTCACACTCCTGGGTTGTTGAAATATTCGGTTAATTGATACTATTTGTAAAGGCATCTGTAATGAAGAGTACTGTATATCCATGAGAGAAACCGGATTCATTAGTGTGTTGCTAAACACTGTGGTTTTGAAGAATGGATAAGAAGCTGCAAGAACAAAGTACTTTCCCAGTTCTTGCTTCATTAAACAGTTTGAAGGACTTCTCCAAAGGGCACAGCCTTGAATGCATAGGTTATCTCAACTAAACCTCTGTGCTGAAGAACCTACTTCATTGGGAGAGACCCCTCCATGCCTGTATGTGAATGATAAAAAAGAACAAAAGATTCAGCTCTTTCAAACAGAAGGCATTCATTGAATCCAGGTTCTGTATGGAGGCAGACTTTACGATGCTTGAAGCACAACAAAACAGTAAGGAAATAATTTACTCTAGTGTTACCAAGTTGGAGAGTGAAAGCTCTCCTGTTTGAGGGAGGATAGTTTTGAAAGCAGATGAATCAAGTTAATTAGTAGTGTGTATATCACAGATCATGAAATAGGCCTTCAGGATTTTAAAGTATCAGCCTAATACTATGAACATGCAGAATGCAGTCTATATTTGCTTCTATTATATTTTTTTAAAGAAATGAAATGAAATGAAATGAAATGAAATGAAATGAAATGAAATGAAATGAAATGAAATAGGTATGTGATTGAATGACAACATAATAACCTCTAAGAGCAAATCCCTACACAGAAGTCTTTTACTTTAACAAAGTATTATTACTAAGGCTTTCAAAATGATGCTAAGCTTTCTGCAAGTAGCAAAAGCAAGAAAGCAAAAATACACAGTCAGTCTGCCAATAATAAGCTTGACAAAGGTAATCCAGCTAATAAGGCTCTTTGATCTCATCAGCACCAGAGGAGAGTGAATGACAAACATGAGCAAGTTTCAATAGCAGATACGGATATTACAGATGTGAACTTCAAGTCTGCCTCTGATAATCCTCGGAAGTATGTGATTCCAGAAAAAGAAAAACAGCAAAGCAGAGGTCCATTTGTAACATAAAAAATGGTATTTTTAAATGTTCAGTAAGTATAAGTAATGCTCAAGGACTTGGCTTCCACTCTTAATAGGTTAGGGTCACAGGATTTTGAAGTGGATCTGATTTACAAACTCACATATTAATAATCAGATTCCTTGCCAGATTTATTGTGGAGAAGAGGTTTATGTCCATGTTTAAGTGCTTGTGTGAGAGCTCTTTTCCCTTAGCCCAAAAGCTTTTAAAATCAGTTCTTTTCAGTCCATTTTAACAAAGGGATAGAGGACTCAAGCAAGCCCATTGAGTTTTCTGCAAATTGATGAACTGGTATGAAAAAATGAAGGCATCTCAGATGAGGGAAAACCAGGGCCATGAGCACACGTATTGGACCCTGAAAAGTCTATATCACATCAGGAAATTGAAGATAATGCTTAAAAATGTCCCATAAATGGGACAGAGTTAGCATATTTTTGGGCATCAACTTTAAGCAATCTCAAGCCAGGAAACTGTAGAAAATCAGATTGCTTTAGTTCTAATGCTTATACTCTTCTAAATGCATTGTGAGAAACAGAATTTTCTCCAAAATGGTTCCTCTTGTTTTGTTCCCACTCCCCTTTATATTCTGCTTTTCATCTGTAGATCCCACCAAGGCTAAGAAAGAAAGGTTCTTCATTCCTACTTAAAAAGGGTGACATATTGTAGGTTAGGCAAAATTGTGTTATTCCTAAAGACTGTCTTGTATGACAAAAACATTGACCTATTCCTTCTTACAGAAGACATAAAACCCCCACATCTTTAAAATTGCATCTTTTGACATCACTTTAAAACTACCTGAGAATCACACTTATACCTAAAAGGACTCTAGCTCACCCTTGCTAACAAATTCGTTTGACATAACTTAAACAGAGAAGACATTTTTACCCTATTTCACCATATGGAAGATGTTTTCTCCCCAGGAAGAAAAAAAAGCAACTCTAAGCTACCAGCCCTGTAAACCTTCAGCAAGACATTTAAAAAGCAATTATTTGGATTGCAAATAAAGACTTCAATCTTAAATTTCCTACTGAAAGACTAGATGTCTCCACAGAAAAAGAAAATTATTTTGCAGTGCACATAACCATCAAGACTTTTCAGATGCCATGACATTGAAATGTTCCTAAAATAAGTCAAATATCTTGAATATGATGAAACAAAAATATCTGAGCTAGTCCTGTCACCAAAAGAAACACATCAAATAAAAAACCCCTACTTTGTTCTGGCAATATTTTGCAATTCTGACTTTATCCCAAAGTATATCAATAAGATTATAAAAAAATAAGCACTTATTGATTTTGATTTATAACATATTAAGGTGTAATTGGGAATTCTCCAGATGGTGACTAAAATGGCATCAAGGTACATCCCGTTAGAAATATCCACAAACTTATGTAGAGGATGAAGGCAATAGGATGTGGACCAATACAACTGTTACAAATAAATTTTCCCCTGATATGTAGCATTTTGATCACACCATTGAAATTTTGTTAATAAGCATGTCCCTAAATGCATATCTGAACTGGTTGTTTATTTCAGTGGAGTTGCATTCATATTCAAAATCTCATCTAATACACATATGACATTATTAATATAGGAGTTTTCAATGTGTGTATGTTTTTTTACAAAGTAACACCTTTTCCTGAAAACCAGAAGTCACGAAGCTACGGACAGACAAGTCCTGCATTTGTCATACTAGTGCAATATTTTCTTTTGTTATTTTAATGGCAATAATTACAGGAAAAAACCTCAGAAGTTTTAGGCATAGGCACATAAACTGTAATTAGATGCAGAGGAAGATGCAAAAAATTAGTGTAAAAATTTAATTAACAGCAAGATGCTTTGGCCAAGAATAGATCTGACAGTTATAAGATGGGTACAAAAGGTTGTCTGAAAAGTTTACCTGTGGAGTGAAGTTTGATGTTTTATAAAATTTCCCTTCTGATAAATGATGTTTAGATTCACCACTGAACATTTCATCCAGCCCACAAACATGATTTATACTAGGCTGTTCATCTCCATTTGTTAGAATAATGCTTGCCATATCTCTAAGGTCTTTCACCTTCTGAATGATCTTTCACAGGTGAATGAGATGACTAATATAACTTACTGTGTCTAGAAAATAATGCTGCAATAAATTACAGACCTTACAGCATGTTCTGTAAGAAAATAAAAGTTTCTAGATAGGCAAGTATTGGAATATTTGAGCAGATGAAGAAATATAGTGAAATAGGAACACATTACTTCCCACTGTTTTGAAATGGACCTGGTCTCAGAATAACTCCATTTGGACCTGAAGGCTGATGGATATTTTCTTTTAGATAAGTTGATTGAACTGAAAACACTGAAACTGATCATAAGTGCCAATGTATATATGTATATGTATATGTGTGTATAGATATGCACATCTATATGTATGGAATCAGCCACAACCAGTACGAACATATGCATTTTTTCTAGGATTTGTTCCTGAAAATAAAAGCTCATTTCTAAGGAGAGCAATGTGTTCAGTTACAAGTTAGCCAATATGGTGCCCCTCTACAAGAAATGTGTGCTGGAGCATCCAGGAACTGCAGAATTTTCAGCTTGATCTCAGAGCTGGGGCAGGTCATGGGGCACATAATTTTGAATGCCACCATGTGGCATGTGCAGAACAACCAGCTGATCAGGCCCAGGCAGCATGGCTTTGTGAAAGGCAGGTCCTACTTAACCAACACAATCTCCTATGACAAGGTGACCCACTCAGGTAATGGATGCTGTTTGTCTGGACAACTGGTTATGGGCAGAGTGGCTGTAAAGCTGCGACAGTAAAGCTGTCCAGTAGAAAAGCACCTCAGGGTGTTGACAGCTGCTAAACAAGAGCCAGCACTATGCCCAGGTGGCCAAGAAGGCCAATGACATCCTGACCTGTATCAGCAAGTGTGGCCAAGGGCAGGGATTGTCCCTCTGTGTTCAGCTCTTGTGAGGTTTCACATTGAATCCTGTGTCTGAATCCAGGCTCCTCACTGCAAGAAAGACATTAAGGTGCTGTAGAGAATCCAGAGAAGGGGAATGGAACTGCTGAAGGGTCTGGAGCTCAAGTCTGATGAGGAGTGGCTGAGAGAGCTATTAAGCTTGGAGAAAAGGAGGCTGAGAACCTTTATTGCTTTCCACAGCTACATGACAGGAAGCTGTATCAAGGTGGAGTTGATGTCTTCTCTTAAATTAAAGATGAGAGCATGAGAGAAAATGGTCTCAAACTGCAGCAGGGGACATATAGATATTAGGAAAACATTCTTCACTGAAAGGGTTGTCATGCACTGGAACAGACTGCCCAGGGAAGGGGTTGAGTGAGCACCCTGGAGGATTCAGAAGATGTGCATATGTGGCACTTTGGAACAGGGTTTAGTAATGGACTCAGCAGTGCTGGGTTAATGGTTGAACTCAAGTAATATCAGAGGTTGTTTCTAACCTAAGAAATTCTATGATTCTGTGCTAAAAAAGGGCTTCTATTGCTGATGATATGCTGAATTATGTTTTAATATTCAAATGTGTCATTCCACTCATTCACAGAAATAAATAATTTTTAATATTAAGATGGTTTTATTTTCTGAAATACACACAATTTCCTTTTAGGGAACTGAAGGACGTTTAGGACAAAGTCTACCTTGCTGCCATGTTTTTTTCTGTATTTTTTGATGACAAACTGTCCATTATTCCTCAAAAAGGAATGTGACTTAGAAAAAAGAGCTCAGTACTACCGCTTTGTTCTAAACTAGAGTTTGCCATTTTAACTACCTAAATAATGCACTCTACACACAGGATTCAGCACTAGGGGATCATGCAGGACTTATTCTCAAAGTAGTACTGATAATTATTATTGTTGCATATTCATGGAATGAATATGCAATGTTCACTTATTTCCTGTGATAATCAAGGGCTCTTTTCCTTTTACTTCATCATTCTTGGTCTTTTTCTTGCATGAGCTTTAGTATCTGTGTGGTCACCCAGGTTAGTCAACTGATTTAGCTGAAATGTATTGCTATGAAACCTGTCTGCTTCTTTCTGTGCGTGTGTGTGTGAAATTTGCTACTGAATCAGATCCCCATTCCGCCAACAGTGTAGTCTCATGAGTGCTATAGTGCTAGCAACAGCATAGGAAAAGAGGTGGGAAGACATAACCAAGGGCAGGAAGGTGAGACTACTTCCCCTAAGCTGACTTAAATCAACTGTGAAATTGCATCCTCCTTACACACTTTCACTAAGTGAATGAAGTTCAGCGTGAGAGATGAAATTAGATTTCATAAATGCACCTAAAACTCAGGTACTACTTCCAAATGTGAAACATTTATACTTTCATGCTCATTCTTTTTGAGGAAATTTTTTGAGAAGAGCTCTTTTCTTCCACCACCCCAAATTTGCTTTATTGTTTGAGTTGTGCTACACTGTTAGATAATTTCACTATCAAGAACATGAATATGGAACAGTAACTTGCAAAAACATATTATTGCAAAGTGACATCAGAGCAGAAGTCACTTCTTGTAATCCAGTCTTGCAATCCACACTGGGCAGTTAAGAATGACAATGAAAATTAACTGATCTATGCTGAAATGATGTACTCAGAATGCCCACAGATATTATGCAGACGGGGAATTTCTTGCATTTTAAAAAGTTTGTGATAGCTTTTTCTAGAGAACATAATACAGAGCCCCAGAAATCTTTCTTCTGTAAAGAAGCAGCAAGGGTAATCACTGCATTTTTGATAGTTGAAGCTGTAGTCAAGATCACTGGAAAATCATGGGCAGTATAAAATAATGGATTCTGTGCATTTCACATCATTTCTCAATTTTCTGCCACCTGGAAATAATACTATCCATTTAACAGCCTCTGTGGAAGGCAGCAGTTTGTAGAAATGCTTGAGTCAGATGAAAAATGAAAGCACAAGAGAAAGAAATCTAAAAGATGATCTGTACAAAGAGTAAAGAAAGGAAGATGGTAAAATAGGAGGCAGATTGCTTTAAGAAAATCAAAAGAAAAATAAAGGGATATGAAAAGTGGAAGTGATAATACCAGTATTTAAAATTGGAAGATGTGAATTTCCCTCATTAAATATAATATTGTAATATTGAATAGCGGTGTCTGAACTCCCAAATTTGCACATGTGCATGTAAATCCCTTTGTGCAATGTATTTCTGGATGAAATATTTTGTGAGCATTCTTCCCTCCAACAACATCCACCTGACCTGTCTGTGACAAAGAAGTGTTTCAGTAGGAAAGGAGCTTTAGCCCACTGAAGTACAGCCTCTAGGTGTACCACAACACATATCACTCAAAAACACAACCCTTGTTTCCCCATTAACTGAGTGGAAAAGTCCAATTTAAAGAAAGCCTTCACATTGGCGATTCTCTCCACATTCAGAAATTGCATTCAATAACTATGGAAAATGCTCATGAGGAAAGCTTCAGGCTTGACACACCTGTAAAACAGAAATACAAATATCAAAAGAACTGAATTCTAGATAGGTTGTGAAAATATCTTCTGTTCTAGTCAGATGTAAAAAATTCCATGGAAATTTCATTGTCACTATATCTGTGGATTTAAACTTTTGTTTGTCATTAGATGTTCAGAGACTAGAATGAACGCACCCTGCAAGAAGTCCTCAAGACCACAAAATTTTGAGAGGCTGACTGGTTTTTTTTGCTCTTATAAATATTATATATTTAATAAAATATAGCATAAAATACACATTTTATTGGCTCGAGTCAAATGTGAAGATTCATTTTCTTGTCTCATCTCTCTGGATTTCAGTATTTCAGGCTCAAGGATCCCAACCTGAGACATATTGACTTTTTCTATAGTTAGTTGTTGGGAAATTTAGTTGAATAGAGACTGGAAAAGTACAAAGCCGTGGCTAATTCCAAGTTTTGCACCTGCTAGATAGTGTGTCCTTGGGCCTAGCTGTAGTAGGATAGCAAATAGTGAAAGAGACATGAGAAAAGAGAGATGTAACCCCTAAGGAATGAGGATGAGTTAATGGTATAGTTTAACCAATAGATTGCTTGGCTTACAGAATATTCATAAGCTTATTATTTGCTGTATAAGTTTTTGATGCTTTCTTCAATCAACTGGACCTGTGATCAACCAGCTGGTGTCCTGGTCCCCTTCCTACGACAGTTAGTGGAGTGAAATTCCAGAAAACAATTAAGAAGTTTAATTTAGGATCAAACTAATTATTTTCCTGGAGTGGCTTTCCTACCTTTCACCACTGACTGTGGAAACTAAAAGTGTCAACAATTTATCCAGCCAATGCCAGTTGCAGTGAATCTAAACTTTGAACTTTGACTCAGTCAAAGAACTAATACACTAAAATCCAGACTGAAGATTCTGCAGAATCTGTCTCAGCTCTTGACTACTAAGGAGGCACCTTACTTTTCCCATTAAAATATCTAAGGAAGCCCTGTGATGCTATGTCTGCATTTGTAACGCCTGCCGAACACAGGAATTAAGAAACAAGATACCGTTCTGCCTGAGCGCCCTGTGAGGCTTTTCTGGGAATGGCTGAGGCTTGTGGGAAGGGGTTCTGCACACAATCTGTTTGCAGTTGCCTCAGCTTTTTAAAAACATCACCCGAAAAGGTTGATTTATCCTCAGTTTAAGTACCAAGAGGTTACAGTAGTTCCATGGGAATGGGGAAAGAGATAGTCACAAGCCTGACACTTTCATGCTTCAAGAAACTGCCTCAGCAGTGAGGTTGCAGGTTAGTGCAGGAAGAGGGAAGAGGAAACATCCACACACCAAGAAAGATGTGTGTTTACACAGCAAGAAAGCAAGGTGGGGTTTGGTTTTTTCTTTCCTCCTCCCTAATCTTTCCTGAGTCCCCATTAGCTCTACAAAGAACCCATTCATTAACAAAAGCTAGAATAAATTGTACATAGTGACTAAGTGATGATGTGACAAAGATCCCAAGAATGTATTTTACCTTACTTGTAGTAATAATTTCAAAATAGGATGTGAAACAATTGGTGTACAAGTTTTTGTTCAATAGAAAGCTGCAAACCACAGAGATCTGCAACCAGGATCTCTTGATCCCTAACAAACAAGTCTCTTATTATATAGGAATGATAAGGTGTTATTTAGTCTTTTTTTTCCACTTGCCAAAATGTTGACTGAGTCAATTAATTCTTATTCAAAGTTTCCTGTACAAAAGCTCTTTTACAAGCTTCCTCCTTCTGTACAGCAGTCAGCCCACTCTGTTTTACTTTGTTTACTGTTTTACTTAGTGACAAAAACTGAGAAACCAAAGAGCCAAAGAAGAGGTACAAAACGCAAGAGCACCCTTGCTTTTAGTCTGCTAAAAATTAAAACTAAAATCAAACCCATGTGCAAAAGTGGCTAGTGCAATGGGAGAAAACTGAGCCCGTCTCAATTCAGCAATCAAAAGACTACCAATCCTTCTGCCTTCAAGCATTAGCAACCCAAACTTGTAAAAACACTCCTCTTCCAGATCGTTAGCAGTGGAGATAATTGTAGGGACACGGGTCTGAATTCCTCGTGGCATTGAACGGCAGTCCTAGAGCTGCTGGTCTGTTTACTTTCTTGGCTGCAGGGTTAATGATATAAACAGCTGAACATTTGGAAGGGAATTGAACTGTATATTGCAGGGTATTTCTCAAGTGCCAGAAGGATAGATGACCCTGCTGTGCTTTCATTTTCAACCCACCCAAAATTATTTTTCTGGAAAATCTCCTACCGATCTTATGTGTGTAATAGCTTAAAATTGTACACTTTCTTTTCCTTATGGGGGTGGTTTTGAGGTCCCATTTCCCATCCAATTTATGATACAGTACTAACTTTCAATTGTGAAGGTTTGTGTTCCAACCTCTTTCAAAATATTACAACAATTTATAACAGAAATACATGTGAAATTTAAAAGAAAAAAAATAGTTTAAATTTATTGTTGTGAGGAAATTTTTTCTTCTCTCTTAGCAATAGAACAGACTCAAAATATAGGAAGTCTGGCCTGAAAAGCAAAAAAGCCTTAGAGCACTCTTAAGGGTTCACAGAAACTCTCCTACTGAACAGTCTTCCTAATTCTCTGTTACATTTCATGGATCAAAGAACATGATATGCCAGAAAAGAGAGCAAAAATGCACTTTACACAGCTATTACAAGGCAGAAATTTTGTGCATATGGGTCCCTTCAGGGAAAAAATATGTACAGTATGATTTTTCCTTTATTTCATATTTACCTGCCACTAGATCAGAAGCTTCACTTTCTCACACTGGTTCAAAAATCTTTCATATTCTTCCAAAATTATATGAAAGGCCTCAGATAAATTTAATAGCCTTTATCAAGTTCTTGTAAGAATCAAGGATTAAATATCTTTTTATTACCCTGAACCTATAAAAGTCTATTAAGTAGACTATACAAGTTGCTTGGCAACTTAACCTAAAAAACTATCAAGGCTAAATAAGAACAGATAATAAATGTTTGGGAGAACAGGAATGTGTATTCCCATATTGTAGAGAAAAAAAGGAATGAATGACCACTGTGTCTCTTCCTGGAAGCCAGTATAAGATCTCACATGATTACAACTTGAACTAATTCAAATTCAAAAATGCATATTATTTAATTTCAACTTATGTTGAAGGGAGTGGAAGACACTGCTTTGTATCCTTTGGTTGTGTTTTACAAATGCACCTCCAGAAAATTAAGTTGTCACTATACAATTAAATTATTCAACTGATAAATTTTGTCAACAAAACTGGAATTCTGCTCTGCAAGACACAAATTTAAAGTCTTCTATTTATTTTTTGCCATCAAAGAAGTATATCAGCCATAACAACTCAGAGGCTACAATAAGGAAATCTTGTGGAAAATGCAATTCCAACATTTCAGAGTAAATATCTGTTTTTTGAGAAACACATCCTCTTCCAGTAGAGAATTAAATTTTTGATTCTTACCTTATGAGAATTCATATTTGAGAGTGAATTTTCCCTAGCCAGTCAACCAGAATGAGGTAGACATTTCATTTGGATGAGGAGACTGAGAGAATAATTGTTAAATAATACACCAGTTCTTAACTGTTGGCCTTAACTATTGTTAGACATCACTTTCTAAATATTTCTTTTTAAGGACAAAGAAGGTTTATACTCCCTGGGACCTGAGTCTGGGAAACTCAGCATCTTGTCTCCAGTGATTGCCAGTATTAGATATTTGGGAAAAAATGTGTAAGAAGTGAGCAAATTACTTTCCTTTTTGTATATTTATACTTTCCAGTTAAAACCAGAAACTTAGACAAAAATTCAATTTTGACCATTGTTTTGGCTCCGCTTCCAATGTACTCAATCCCGTTCGTTAAGCTCTTGAACTACAGCTTCCACCATCCTCAGCTTAACTGTCCTCTCTGTGAAAAGGTTATTTCTCTTTTGTGATATCTGCATAGTGATATCAGTAGGTGCTCTTCAGTTTTCTGTGGTGAGGAAAAGGATAAAGTCATCTCTTAGTAGTTTTTCCTTGTCATACTTGATTTAACTGGTATCTACCCTAAGACTGTATTGGCTTTTTTCAAACCAGAAGACACATACTCTCCCTGACCTCTGTCAATGTGTTGTCTTCATTATTTGTACCTTTTCCAATTTCTCTCTAAATCTCAGAGACACAGCAACAAGAATTTTGTGCAGTATTCATAGATGGGGACTTAAAACAGATTTATACAAAAGCATAATGACAGTAAAACTTCCACTTTATTTCCAATTCCTTCCTTCATAATTCTTTATGTTCTATCATTTTGTCTCTTCTCCTGACTACCAGGTTGATATTTTTGGGATTGATATACCATGACACTCTTATGCTTTTCTGAGAAAGTAATATCAAATTTAGAGCTTGCCATTACTCAGATGTTTTTATAGTCATATTTTGCCACATGGGGCACTTCCTACTCACTGATGTTGAATTTCAGGTGTTATTTTGCTACCTACTTCACCATGTATTATGAAATCTTGGACTTCTCACTTTAAATTTTATAACCAAGTTTTGAATTTATTCTTTGTCATCTTCAGCTTTTACACCTTTTTTCCCCCAGGATATTTAAGATTATTTCAGGTTCTAGGAATGCTAGGCCAGGTTTGGAGTAAAGCTGCTTATACATGCCATTGTTCTGGATATTGAATGTGCATTCCTGTTCTTTGTATCCTATTTATAGATTGCTTGCTAGTCTGTAAGAGCACTTCTTATCCTAGAAAAAAACAAATCCTGAGATTTACCTTTTCTAAAAGACTTGATTGAAGATTCTCCTAGAAAATTAACAGCAGCATATCAAGCCATTTGTGATGCTTTCATGTTGAGTGGGTTCTTTTTCTCTTTTAACCTAATTACTTACATATAATCTTTCATTATTGTGACCATTCTCACTTCCTCTGTGCTTCAAAAGTTATTTGAGAAACTTATATTTAACTCATTAGAATTCCAAGCACGTATCTTCTGACAGTTTTCAATTAGAAGGCCAAGATTAAAAAAAAACCAAACTAGTGATTTTGGGGGCTTAATTACAGCATTGCAGACATTGGGCAGCTTAGGAAGGTAACAGTTCAACACATAGCTGTAACTCATCCCACCTTAAGATGCAAGTCTTGAACAAGTCAGATGGGTCAATCATTAAAAACCCCTGGTTATTTCCCCCCACTATCTAAAAAAAGAGCTTATATGATGACCTTGGGTGTAGAAACCCACAGATACAGGGGGATACAGATATATCCCACCATGCTTATCTAGGGACAGTTTGCATGAGGAGATAACATTTTTAGGGCACTTTCATTACAAAAACTATCAGCTTTCTTTTTGTAGCTTAGAATGAACAGATAGGAAAATTACATGCCTATGAGATTTGTATGGAGTCAACTGAAGTAATCAGGAAGTTTAGGGACTTTTTAGTTTGTGGAAGGGGGAAAACAGCATGAGAACAAAAATTAAGGCACATTTGACAATGTTCTGCTTCTAAAACTGCCGGGAATCCATGTCTGACATTAAATTTTTTTCATAAATATTTTTTTATAATAAAAGGTATAAAAGGAGGCTGTTTTTATTTGGTTTGGATTTTTGTTGCTGTTGTTGTTGCTGTTGTTGTTTGTGGGGTGTATGTTCTTTAACTAAAAATAAATATATATTTTTTGAAGTTTCTTAGGGCTGTCATGAATATGAAAGAGCAGATACATCATCTCACATGGACTACATAATGCAGGCAATATTGTAAACAGCTCTCCAGGGAAAGGTTTCAAAATTGCATTTAATTGCATTTTCCACTTCTGGTAACAGTGAGGGATTAAATAGAGACAAAATGTAATGGAACCAACTCTTTCCTATCTGCTAAAAGAAAGACAGAAAGCTAACTGAAAACTGTGTTTATTAACTTGCTAGGGGAAAAAAAAGCTTATCCAAAATTAATGAATTTATAAGCCTATTAGTTCTCATGACTAATGGAGAATTCTTCATCTGGAATCTAAATGAATTTTATGAGAGGTTAAGAAATGAGCATGGGAATCAACTGCATTTATTTTCAAGTGTTTAATTTCTCATAACCTGATGAGTCTGACTAAGAAGATTGCAGAATCCATGTGAAATGAGAAACAATGCTCAATTAGATATTGTACATTACACAGAGATGTAACAGGTAGTATGTGTTAGTTAGTATTTGTATCTGTTCATAAGAAATATTCAGCTTGTGCATTGCTTTATTGCTTTCCCATTATCCTTAGACTTTACAGAATGCAAATTCTGGGGATTTTTTTCTGGAGATTTTTTTCTACAGATTTTAGTACTGTAAAATTTGTATTTATGCTCCTTCTTTCTTCTTCTGAAAGATTTCTTTCCTGTATATACAGCAGAGAAATAAAATATGCCTCTTCATGCAAACAGTGACTGTGACTGAATACTCATCCTCAGTGTGGATCAGGGATATTTGCATTTTTCAAGATAACTGAACTTAACTGGTAAGCAAACACTATAAAGGGATTGATATGAAACAAATAAGCAAACCAACAACAAACAAACAACAAAGAATAACTGCTTAAAGTAAAAAAAAATTGTTATAAATACCCATAATTGATATTTTAGGATCATAGAATCATAGACTGGTTTGGGCCAGAAGGGACCTTATAACCTCATCTAGCTCAAAATCCCCTGCCATGGGCAGGGGACACCTTTCACTAGACCAGCGCATTCAGAGCCCCATCCAGTCTGGTCTTGAATTCCTGCAGGGATGAAGAATGCACAACTTCTCCTTGTTCCTGTGCCTCACCACCCTCAAAGTAAAAAATTTCTTCCTTTCTCCTAATCTAAACCCTCCCCTCCTTCAGCTGAAGGCCATTCTCCCATTGTCTTTTTCACTATAAAAGCTTCCTCTCCAGCCTTCTTGTAAGATCCTTTTAGGTACTGGAAGATGATAGAGGGCTTCATGAACTCTTCTGTTCTCTAGGCTGAACAAGCTCCATTCCTGACCCTGTCTTACTGGGAGATGAGAGGTGTTCCAGTCCCCTGATCAGCCTAGTGGGAATCCTCTGGACTCATTCCAATAGATCCATGTCTTTCTTCTTTGGGGCCCCCCAGGGCTGGATGAAGTACTCCAGGTGGAGTTGCCGAAAGGGCAGAGTAGAGTGGCAGAATCACCTCCACCAGTCCTGTCACTGTTGACATAGCCAGGCTGCAAGTGCACATTGATGAGTCACATTGAGCTTTTCAAAAACCAACACTCCCCAGTCTTTATTCCTAGGGTTCATTTTGATCATTCTCCTCCCAGTCTCTATTGGTGCTAGGGATTGCTCCAACCTAGGTGCAGGACCCTCTACTCAGCCTTGTTGAACTTGACGAGGTTCACACAGACACCTCTCAAACCTGTCAAGGTCCCTCTGGAACGCATGCCTTCCCTCCAGTGTGACAACCTCATGGAACAGCTTGGTGTCATGAGCAAACTTGCTGAGGGTGCACTCAATCCCACGGTCTGTATCACCAACAAAGTTATTAAAAAGTGCTGCTTCCAATATTGACCCTGCTAATCATCACTTTCCACTTGGATATTAAAGTCTTGGCTGCAACACTTTGATCTTGATCATCCAGCTGATTTTTTGTCCACCGACTGGTACAGCCATTAAATCCATGTCTCTCCAGCACAGAGAAAAGGATGTTTCGTGGGAGAGTGTGAAATGCTTGGTACAAATCCAGGCAGATGCCCCTTGTCCACCACTGGTATAAACCCATTGCAGAAGGCCAGCAACTTTGTCAGGCATGATTTGCCCTTAATGAAGCCACTTTTGTTGTCACCAATCACCTCATTATTTTCTCTGTGCATTATAATTTCCAGGAGGATTTGCTCCATGATCCTGCCAGGTACTAAGGTGAGACTGACTACCCTTTATTTCCCTTAGTCTTCCTTACTTTCCTGCTTAAATATGGGAGTATTTTTCCCATTTTCCAGAGAGGGTGAACCTCACTAGACTGCCATGACTTCTCAAATATAATGGTTGGTGGCTTAGCCATTTCATTGGCCCTTTCCCTCAGGACCTCTGGGCATATCTTGTCAGGTCCCATGGACTTGAGTGCTTTCAGGTTTCTTAGATGTCCTTGAACACCATCTCCTATAGTGGTCAGTTCTTCATTCTCCCAGTTCCTGCTTTTACCTTCTGCAACTTGGCTAGTGTGACTGGAGAAGTTGCTGGGGAGAACTGAGAAAAAAAAAAAAAAAAAGCCAAAAAGCCATTTAGTACCTCAGCCTTATCCTTGTCTTGGGAAAACAGGTCTCTCATAATCTTCCATAGAGGACTCACATTTTTCCTATTCTTTCTTTTATTTCTGATGCATATTGATGTATGAAGACACATTTTTTATTACCCTTGATGTTCTTGGCCAGATTTATTTCTGTCAATGATTAGCTTTCCTAACCAAATCTCTAACTGTTTGGAGAATTTCTCCCAGGAACTGTCTTTCCAGTTTTCATGGAATAACGTTTTAAATTTCAATATTTCCATACACAATAACTCTAGAGCTGGAGCATTTGACTGCCTCACTTAACCAGAGCAGTAAAAAGCACAATATTAATGCAGTAGTACAGATGTCTCTGAAGTTATTGGGAATATTCTTAGGCCTAAAGTGCCATAGTATCTTGAGGCTTGAGCTATCATATAAATGTACAAGATGGACATCTTGAATCAGACCAAAATTTCAGGAAAGTCAGAATTCAGTCTCTGGCTGTCACCAACAGCAGAGAATAACAAGGTAATCATGAAGCGATGTTCCTTTTGCATGTCTTGTCCATTTCTGGCAATTTGTTACTAAAGGAATTTTCAAGACAGATGGAGAATTGGGCCTGATATTCTTTCCAGAAATCAATGTTACTGCCTTGCTTTTTGAGGTCATTTTGCAAGAAGAGACAAAGTCACTTCCAGCTGCATGATGTCAGAAGAGCAGACACAGGGCTAGTGAAGTTAGGAAGCAAATGAAAACTTTCCTTGCCTAAGAGCAGTGAAAAAGTTTATTGCATGGTAATCAAGCAAAGGGAAAACATCCTTTCCTACACATTTGTGATGCCAGTTTTTTGTCACATAATTTCCTCCTTGCCATCCTATTCCATCTATGAAGCTCTGTGCTGTAGAGTTTAGTTTAAGCAGCCTTGGCCACAACAATGGTTAACAGACACCCTTGCTTGCTTCATACATCTGTTGCATGACAAAGTATATTTCTATTAGGCATTGCGCTTTCATAAGGAGTTAATCTGTTCCACTTTGCCAGGCTCCTTACAGATACAGAGGCTTCAACCCTTCTTCCTGAGAATCTCTTGGCTCAGAGTTTGGCAGGATGGGTTGGCTGAGTTTACAGTTTAAGAAAGAGGCTAAGTTTGGTGGTTGCTCTTCACTACTCCTCACCCCCTGACATCAGCTGCCTTCATTTTGTTGATCACAAAGATCTGTCCCTGTCTTGGGCACCAAATCAAACTAACATACAGTGGCTGTTGCTTGTACACTGATCTTCTGTCTCTGCCTTTACCTTGGGGCTGTAATGGGCATGGCTTTACCCTTATTCTAATAGATGGTCCACTTTAATTATAGTTTAGGAAATTATATTTTTAGAATTTTATTTGACCTTTTAATTTAGACCTTTCAATTTTTTTCATTATTGTATATTCCATAAAGACCTGCAATTCAAATCCTGAAATCAGTTACTACTAGCAATACAAAAGATTTTGTAGAATCATTCACTCTTGAATGTCTTGAAAGAGTTTTATTAAACAGTATCTTACAAAGTGCAGTGCATTTGTGAGATGCTTTTTTTTTAGCTTATATTATAATGGAAGAAGTCTTTTTTTATGCCATGATCACTTTTTTGTCAATTCTGAATTCTCTTTTTGATTACTCTGTCTTCTTCAAATATGTACAGCCTTATTTCTCTTACCCTGCCACCTTGTCAGTTTTATTTTATCTTGACAGATAAACTGAGACAGACAACTGAGAACTACTTAATGTCTGAAGTGGAAGAATGAACAAAATAAAGGCAGCTTTTAAAGTTCTGCATTCTGCTTGCCCTACACTTTCTCCCAGAGCTCTTCAGTGAGTTAGTTTCATTTTGCATTCAAAAATACAATCAAGTAAACAAAGCAGGACCCAATTGAACTTTTTTTTCATCACTGCTAAATTAAATTACCCAACTGGTCAGATGAAGGGAGGAAAGCTCTAGAGATTCAATGAACTGATTAAAAAAAAGAGAAAAAAAAAAAGAGGAAAAGATAAAAAACTATGTCTGTTTAAATGCAGGAACTCTAAAGCAAGGTTTTCTCCCAATTACTCTGTTATTCTGGTTATATTGTTTACTACAATATGCCTCATTATATTGTTTAATACAAACACACTAGGCAGTAGAAAAAAGGGTTTCTTGAGAGGTCTTGTAGCAGCAGAGGCAATCTAGACTAGAGAGGCTGATCAACAGTAGCAGCCATGGGCAAATTAGAAACTGAGAGCAATGGGAGACTCCCACGTTAAAAGACAAAGTTTGAAACAAGGAGAGACAGCAGCTTTATTAAAAGTGTTAGGCATATTCATTCTTGCCCTTGTTTACAGACATGGCAGAATCTACTTGCAGAGGACTTTCAAACTGTGGTGTAGCCTGCTAATTAAACACAGATACACACATGAACTCTTGAGTTGCCTAATCACAACCAATCTCCAAGGATATTTGAAATCTTTCATGTGCAAATTTGTTTGGCTTTCTTGTCTGTAAGACTAAGTCCATAAGACTTGTATTGTTCATTAAATATATAAGACAAGATCCACTCAGAAAACTTACTTAGTAGTTGCATTATCCTAAGCTGGACACCTGCCTTTTACTATCCTGACTAGAAAAAGTGCCTGACTAGTAAAAACATTTGACTTAGCAGGGTCTTGTCATTCATGTAAAGCTGGATTGCACTGACCTGACTAAAGGATATGATGAAGAAAAAGGTACCATTTGTGGGAGAAAGAGGGGTATTTCAGTGTGTGTTTCATTGGATCACCCTTGCAATATAGGGATCATGGGGCTGGATGAGAGCTAAAGTAGGACCAAGGCATTCTGGTCCACCTCTAGTAGATCTCTGTCCTTACATGCATCATAATAGGATTCACATATGGGTTCCATAGTAGGACCCAGTATTAGCTTCCCAAATGTGAACTCTGGTGTATCTTAAAACTATGCTCTCTTTGAGTTTATGCTCTTTTATATGACAGAGTGAAATATTACCATGCAACTTGCAGTAGCCTCACTTGTGAGTAACTAGGGCCCTAAATAAAATGAGAAAATTTTGAGAATATATTGAATACAGAAAATTACATGCACTTTTCTGCTTTATTATTCTGCCTTTCAAACATGAATTACTAAATGAAAAAAAATCATTAAAACCTATATTTTCTCATATTAAAATTATGGATGATTTGCATAAAACAAAATAATGTGGTAAGGAAAATCATAAATGCAAAATATCTAATAATCACTCAAAATTAATCTCCTCAGTTTCAAGATCTCTAATGGCCTTGCATCTGCTTACCATACATCTTTAAATGGAATCCTTATTTTTCTGTTGGATTATGTTAGAAAAATCATTTTACTTGAATACAGAGCTAATCTAAACAAATTCCCATCAATTTTTTTTGTTTGCAATGTGTTCGTATGTGGCTTCCTGTGCTTTGAGGACAGGAAGCACCATGGTGAATGGACATTCACCACCACCTTGCAGTGGTGTTTGTCCATTATTTTACATTTTTCTAGTGTTGTTTTCTTTAAAAAATATATAATACTGTATGCTTGTTCTCTCTCTCTCCCTGTTTCTTTGTTTCTCTTTCTCTATTTATCCAGCTTCAAGAAAAACACAGTTGGAAAAGTTCACAAGATTTTAAAAGATGTATCATTAATTATTGTCTCTCTGGTTCCTAAACAACTGAAGAGAGATATAGGTTTTTTAAATTTTTTTTTTGTGTGAAAATAAATTAAAATTCTGAATGTCTATTTTTCAATGTGTGATGTTACTGAGAGTAATAAAAACCTGAGACTTGTGTGCACTGAAATGAATTACAACTAGCTACATCTACTTGCCTTGACTTTCAAACACATATTTGTAGTATATGCATACATACCAAAGGTGAGTGAGACAAAATGACAGCAAAGCTATCCTGAAGTCCTATGGGATTGACTGGGAGCTCCAGCAACCTTCTTAAATGGCCACCAAGTTACTGTACATATGTGATATCTCTCGTATGGAGAATTCAGTGTGATTTTTTATTTTTGCTTTCAATTTTCTCCCTACTGACAGATTTTCATGTTCAAGTGAAAAAAGGTTGCCCTAAATAAATGTAAAGGTTTTAGGTCACTGTTCCCTTGAGAACTTTAAATAAGAGAAAAAAAACCTTTGAATGGAACCTTGACTTTAAATGAGAATTGTGGAATGGCCTTGCATTACAATATGTTCACAGGACAACATATTACCAGCTTTTGATAAAGAGGTTACATTGAGTTCAAATAGATCAATATCAACATTGTATTTGATAGGTTCATATGTAGCCAGCATGGCTTTAGTAAATTGAAAGAAACATTTTTGTGTGAGAGAGGGACCTTGATTTTCTATATGGAGATTACAGACTAACGTATAATTCAATTAACTTAAAGTCTCCCAAACTTTTATATCCAGGTTTGACCTATTTGCTTAGGATTTTTTCATATTCATCAAAGAGTAAGAACATTATTAGGCTTAGTTTGCTTTACATCTCTTAGATCTTCCCACCATGAGAACTTTAGGGTGATATGTCACTCAAATAGGTTTTCAGTCTTCTCCCTGAGAAACTTTAGATGACAATGTCAGGCCATAATAACAACCTCAAAGATGTTGGAGTAAAATCTTCCATAATGATCAGTCAAAAATATGCCATTGTAATTTCCATTTCTTAATTTGTTTTCTTGAGAGTTGCACACATGAAAATCTACGTATAAATCGCCCTGAGACATAGCAAGGACATGGGAGCTGACTCAGAATATCTGTCAATGTCAACATTGATCTAATAATTGCTTATGAGTAATTGTTTATGTGGAGAATAGATATATAATAGACACTCTGCCTGCATGTTGCAGATGAATGAAGATATATTCATCATATATTCATGCATAATCTCTATCACTTCTTCCAGAAGATGACTTCTATCTGAAGACTGGCAAACTATCAACAGAATTATCTCGGAGTTCAGATAAAGTGAATAAACTCAAAGGATTTTATTGCAAATGAATTTCTGAGGCATTAATGCAAAGAAGAGTTGAGCATGGTTATGGTGTCTTCAGTTGTGTGTTTATCTCTTTTGTACTGAAATTATGACAGCTGTCTGGGAACCTTCCACTGGGAAATGCATATTTAACAACATTTCAAATGTTCCACCATGTCAAATTCTGCTAATTTCCCAGCTGGATGCAGGAAGGTTTCTTAGGAAAAGTATGTTTCATTAATAGCCAGCTTCCTGATTCCTTCCTCCATGGGCACTCCCCATAACCAGCTCCTGCAATGCTGATAACCTGGGGAATCCAAGGAACTCTGCTTTCAGCTGTCCTCTGCTGTACACACAGTCCCCAGCAGCCCTGAGTACCTCAGCTTGCCTTGAGGCTCCTGGAGCTCCCAGGCTACAGGCCACATGGTAGAAATCCTGGTAGAAGAACAACTTCAGTTTAAGGGAGATTGGAAAATCGAGCTAAGAAAAAAAGAAAAAAGAACAGTAAACTGTTTTGCCTAAAAGAAAGCTAGCCAAGAATTTCCTTTCAGGGAGAAATATCTGTGTGGTTCTTAAATGGTCTACTGCAATGGGTACGAGCAGCCAACTTTTTAGCAGTATGATTTAGGACAGTAAAAGGCTATTTGAACAACCTTCTGTTGGTCGCAGAGAGGAAAAGCTGTCCTGGCACCTGTATTTTGCACTTTGGTGAGATAGCTCTTTTCCTGTTTATTATCCTGGTCTGATTAGGGAAAAGTTGCATGCTTAATGGTTTAATCAGTTCAAAATGATGAGCAATTCATTGCAGATTTGGCTCATTTTGAATGGAACTTTTTAGAGCTGTGGAAGCTGACTTTCAAAGGAGAAAACACTGGTAGAGATGCTTGCTAAGACCTAAGTAAAGATCTACTGCAGGCTTTAACAGCTTACTCAGCCCTTCTATAGCTGGAAAAGATGTACATTTACAGCCAGCAGGAGGTCTTCTACGGCAGTACAGTTCCCTCACCACTGCAGAGGGTGGCATTGCAGTAATTTAGCCAAACCTAAAGTAGTACAAATGAATGTGCTTGTGGGTGCTTAAAGGGGTACTTAGCTGATCTCAGCCAAGTTCTAGGAAGACACAGCAGAAGTTCGAAGAAAGTAACACACCTGCAGAGTTGGTGCAGCAGTGAGGATTCAGCATAGCTGAAAAAAGCCAGGGAGGTGCACCAGACAGATTGTGGAAGATCGGCTAAATAAAATGCTAAGAGAAAGATGACAGGTCTTTTCTGGAAAGGTCAGGAAGCTAAGAATAAGCTAGGGTTTTTGTGAAAAGGAAAACAGAGTTGGGAAAATTGGTGTGAAGAAGAAAGGATGAAGAGCTACGAAAGCACATGCTATTCCCCAGTTTCCTCACAGACAGGATTTGTACTGTACACATATTATAGTTCTACTTGAAATAGTTCCCTGGAGGTTGGGTTGAAAATGAAGATATATGTTTCAAGGCAAAATAAACATGAAATATTACTTTGTCAATGAAAGCAAACATCTTAATTAGATTGCAAACAACATAAAAAAAGATTAATTAAACATTTACTTCTTTTTTAGTGACATATGTGTAAAATATGGGCACAGAATAATCCAATTACAAGCACTTTCAAATTATTGGGCTGAGCTGTTAATGAAATAGGATGCATAATTTTCATACTATAAAGGAGTGTTGTCACTGTGGTCTCCATCCTTTTACTTTAATATCTCCTGTGTAATGATAAACAAAGATCCTAAGACGACACCAGCACTGCTGAAACGTACAATATGGGTGTCTAATATAATTATAATTAACAGTTTCCATTAATTTGCAAGATATACCCTGATGGCATTGCTCAAGAGAGGGGGAGCATTAGTGGTAATTATGCTTTGACTTTGTAATGTTGGATTGAAGTGATGGTTTCTGACAAAACCAGAAATGAGTGGTTGCTTTGAATAGTGTAACAGCACTGCCATCTAACTGCTCCTACAGAGAACCACAAGTTATCAAAAGGGAAAAATACCTCAGGTTCACACACTTAGAGAGTCCTTATATTCTTTATGGTGAGTGCATAGAGATAGACTCTTTTTAAAATAAGAAATTACCTGATTTTTCTTTACAAGTAACAATATTAAACTTTTGTTTTTCTTCTTAATTTGACTATAAGAATTGAAGTTTGGCTTGTCTTTGAATGACAGAGGGAAATTTAAAACTGTAATGGAAATGTTCTTTGGAAATTAGGGCTTGCTCAGGGACAAGAAAAACACACAAAACAGCCTGTGTGCTGCAAGGCAGTAAAAAGCCTCACACAGCAAAAGACTGCAACATCACAGGAATTTCTACATAAAATCTCACACCTAGACTGCCAGTTCCCTACCTTATACCTAACAAATGGCTCCAAGAAAATGTTGAAGAACACTTAAAATAGAAAATGGAAAATAATTAAGAAAAAGGCAGTATCAGTCTATAGGGTTCTGTCTTATCTTTATGCTATCTTGACTTGATTGAGATGATCTAATTATTACTGTTTTTTCATGTCCTCTTAATGCTGCTGTTTCTGGAAGGAACTTTCACCAGAAAACAAGAGACTTCTAGAAAAAGTCTTTTACTTCCTTGCTCATAATCTGATGTCCTTCAAGCCTATTGGATGGTAGATTTTTCCCCTCCAACTAGTCAGGGCTTCCTACAGTTCTTAAACTGCACTTTTTTTTTTTTTTTCTGTGACTTCTTTTATTATTTTTAATTATTTAACTTTTCAAGATATTCGTACTGTCTTGAGTTATTTTCATAACTTTTCTTTTTTTTTTACTTTATGCCATCTTTTTAAAGACAAAACAAAGTGTTGCCTAATCAAAATACATGATTCCTATCAAAATATGAAGAACCAATGTATTCTTTACATCTTTGTTTTGCTGTTTTGTTGCTCAGTTACTTGTAATGCAACTAAGTGGAAAACAGTTTCAAGTGAATCCAAAGCTATGGGAGCTAAGACTGAAAGATCTACAGGTAAAGATCTAGGAGCAAGAGACTTGGAAGAAGAAAAACACAATGAAAATCAAATGTCAGTCGGGTTTAAAACATTTTTGAAAAAAAAAAAAAAAGGTCTAGCTATATCTCTCTCAACTGAAATGTTCAAAATAAAGCACACAAGCAGACCAGAGCTTTCCATATTCAGTTTTCCAAGTATGACAATGATGTTGAAAATCATGACTCTGCTGAAGACCTCTCTGTCCTTTAAAAGCCTTATCATATAGAAAGGGAAAATGCAGTTTCTCTTTCTCTGCCTGCCATAGCTTTGCAATATCTCACTCAAAGCCCTGGTAAGAGAGGGAGAAAAACAAGCACTTGAGCCAAATTATTAGATTTTACTTGGGTAGAAAACGCAACTTAAAACTGCTTATAGATTTCCTTCAGTAATATTCATTATGGTTACTGTCCAGAAGGCTAAAAATGCCACATGGATAATAAGCTATCAACAGGCTCTTTGAGAGACAAAGAACATCTTTCAGCAGAACACATTTTTTTTCAAGGTTATCTGCTCAGAACTTAATGTAGAAATAAGTAATTTAGAAGCACGAGCATGGCTTCATCTAGTTTCACCCATGACAAACAACACAGTATCATAGTCACCATGGAGATACCTGTTTCTGCTTTCTGTTTGCAGCATATTCTCTGTCTGCAGTAGCTGCTTCAGAAGAGTTGATGGTGCAGGCTACGTTTATGGAAGTTTATGATTGCCACCTGGTGGCTAGTAAAGAAAATCAATTAGTTTTTGGAAGCTCTGAGGTTATTAAATAGAAATTGTATTGAAGTATTGAGTGCTTGATTCAGGTAAATCCTGAGGAAGAGCCAGATGAAATTAGGCAGAGAAATGCATGCAGAATTTTCATTCATTCTTTTCCTCACATTTCATTGTTTTAAAGAATATTTAGATGGGAAAAAATAAATCAATACATTGAACACAGGACCTGAGCTTTGAGCAGTCAATATGTCATTCACGAGGGTGTCCCTGAAATATCTTCTGTCATCCATACCTGGGTGGGTGTTTCTTAATAGCTGGTGTTTGTTTGGGGTTAAACTTATTCATAAAAAGCAACACTATGTATAAACAATCAAAACCAATAACAAACCTCTGCAAATTTGTTTTCCCGCATTTGTTGTTTGCCTTACATTGACTATTTGATTCTAGAGGAATTTCTGCTATGGAAATAACAATCAGAGCAAGCAAAGAGAATATTCTGTCAAGATTTGAAATGTTGGATTACAAATCTCCCTTCTGGCTCTTGATGAACTCAGTATCAATGACTATTCAGGCTTACTGTAATGAAGCAAATACCCAACTTTTTCAAGAAAAAGGCTAATGTTAGTGACAGAAAATTCATGATCCTCGGATCACTACATCATTTGAAAATAGATAGAACTGGCTACAATTTTTTTATCCAATGATTAAAAAAGTATTCAAATTTAAAGAAAGATTGTGAGTGCAAAGCAAAATGTTAGGATTTGGAAATCCTATGTCTCATGATGGATGGAACATCTGACTCTGCCTTCCTTTTCTCTGGGCCAGGTGTCCTGAGCAGCCACATCCCTGGAGGATCACCTTTTGGAAAAAGGAGGTAATGAGTCATGAAGTCCCTAGATGTGATGGATGAGGTGAAATGTATTACAGCAGAGACTTGGAGAAGAAAAAGGATATGAAGGAAGGAAATTTATCTGCCCTCTTGACTATTTCATTCTTGTTCCCATGCTCTCCTTTTTTGTGTCCATTAAGGTGAAACTGGAAATATGTCATACATGGTGGCAAAAGAAAATAAAGAGCAATGGGACTGTGCTCACCAGCCTGAAAAGGCACTTGCAAGAAGGAAGCAGATCTCAGCCAGAGAAAGAAATAAAACCACCACATATATGCTGCGTTTAAAGTTCTTAATGGAAAATAGTATGAGAGTGTGCAATAATATTAGGAGGGCAAGAGGTAAGAAGATGAGAAATAGAAAGGAATTAACTCATCACCACTACCACCCCCAATATCAGAAGTATTGCTTAGTCTCCTCTTCATTTAAATTCTATCCTTGGGCATTTGGAGAAGGAATACCTCACATAAAGAGAGAAATTACTTTTGATATTCTTGCATATATTTTCCCTTCAGTGTTGAATACAATGTCTAAATCCTAGGGCATAAATTATTGCAAAAATATGGAATTTTTAAAAATGTGGAGAATGGGGGATGTTTGCATTTCCTCTGACTAGCTTAAACAGTTTTCTGGGTATGTTTATATTAAACGAAGAACTTTCTTTTTTTCATTATATTCTATAACTCACATTTATCTGACCCAGAGGTGATAGTAGTTTTCAGCTAGGCAGTGCAAGCCTCAATTTATATCGTATTCATTTGTTTATTTAATTCATTGTACTTATAATGGATAGATTAATGCATTTTACTTAGAATGGAAAATTATTTATTCTGTTTTAAAATTTGATACTTCAGGGACATATTTTAAGAAATGAAATGAGGTCTGAATCATAAAGGAGACAGAATATCAAGACCTAAATGGGAGTTTTGATTTCCAGAAAATAAGAGTAGAGGTTAAGTCTAGGTCTTTGATTCAATTGCACACAATACAGGACCTGGCAGATAAATTAAATTTCAAGTTTCTAAATGCTAAGCATTAGAAAGAAAGAGACTTCAAACCTTATGGAACATTTGTTTCATATCCATCTTTGCTTTAATAAAATACTGTGCAACTTCAAAGGCAGGATATATTGATGTTATTGCTGAACTTAGTGCTCTGGCCGAAGATGAAAAATTCATAACTACTTTCCTAAATTCTGTTCTGCTGGAAAGTACAGTATCACCATCTGTGGCACCTCATGTAAAAATGGTAGAGAAAAAAACTCACCCCAAACTCCGTGGAGCTAATACAATCTCGAAAGCCACCGTAGAGCTCTAAAAGTACTTCTTGACTGCAGCAGTATTCCTCCTGCTGCATAAACCAGCCCCGTGGGTAACCAAAAAATTGTGTACATCTGTGTGTAGAAATTCACAGTATTAATGAAGCCAAGAACCACATACTGGTATGGTGAGGACTAAAACTTAGAGAATTACTTGTTGCAGGCAGTAAGAAGTCACAGTCCCTTTGATCCTATGGTGTTTCATCAAATGGAATGAGAATTACTGTGCAACTGGATTTAGGACCTAGAGGGTTTGAGCTGTAAGGGTGACTCCGTACCAAAACAACCACGGTCCCAGTTTTCTTCCATTTACCTAAACCTCCAGGTTTTGTAAGTCACGTTAGTCTAAACTGATTTTGGCATGTTTTCCATGTATCCTTTGATATTTTGAAATATTTGGGGTTTGGATTCAATCCTTAATTCACATTTTTGGTTTTTTTACAAGGCTGATTTTTATAGCTCTGTGTGGAAGACCTGAATTTTTACAATGCTGTCACAATCATGAGACACCTTGAAGTAAATGTATACAACTTTGTAATTATATGTTATTTTGATAAAGTAGGAGTACACCGTATTCCTATCATATATCGAGTGATAGAAATAAAAGATATATCTGATTTGGAGCTGACACTGGTTATAACAGTAGGCATAATAAAGTTAATATTGACAAGAAATGTGTATTTCTTATACCACATAATTTGGATCATTTAAGTAAGTTTATTGAGATTCTTCATTATTAGATAAGCAGTTATAGCACTACAATAGATTTGCTGTATTCTATAACAGGTTGTTCATTTTATTTTTTTCCAAATATGAAATTTTTGCCTCCTCAGAAAAAAGGGCTAATCCACTCATTTGGGAATGATATTTTTAAAGTTAATAAGCAGCTTTTTTTTTTTTTTTTTTTTTTTTTTACTGTGAGCATAATCTTAGAGTAACATATTGTCAAGGACAAAAAGAAAGATTGGTCACTTTATGAAGAAATTTTCCAGAGTAGTCTGAAAAATTTGTTTCAGCAGTAATAGAGGATGTTCTTAAAATGGTGGAAAAACCCCTTGAACAAAATGCTGAAATCACATACTCCTCAAAATTAGAAATAATTTTTATATAACAAAAAAACCTAAATTCTTGACCCAACTTGTGGTTTGTTTGAAAAATTTGGCCATCACTTTTAATTTTTTTTTAACTTTTAGATTCTCATTTGTTAGAGTGCTAGACATGGGCTTCCATATTTATTTGTTTTATTGTTACATACTCCGTGTTATTAAATTTTATATGGATATAATTTTATATAGGATTATGTGCCTATGCTGAGTATCTCTCGTCCTAGTTTCTGACTGCATATACCTGTAGCACATTCATTTATACATCCAGTTTTAGCTATTTCTGCAACCTTTATGCTCTTCTTAATTTAAGCTTTCTTTTAAGCTTTTCTCCTGGTAGCTTCCTAAAATATTTTGAGGAAGCCAAGGCTTCTGTGAAGCATCTGAAGAATAGCATAAGTAAAGTAAAATGCTTAATTTTCCATATGGCTCTGTTTTAATTGTCTTTGGGGAAAAATATAATTCCTCACAACCTTTGTTAAATGATTGTTAGATTAAAATAAGGTGAAGTAGTCTATGCATTTGACAAGAAGAGATGTTGTCTGATTCTGGAAAAATACAGATTTCTAAGAGTGTAAATCTCTCAAGTTATTGAAACTCAAGTCAAGGATGAGGGAAACAAAGTCCAACTCATCATCATTTAGGATCAGATTCAAAAGCACCTGAGGAACCTGAAGCAAACAGATTCCTCCTGGAGTCCTGAGGGAATTAACTGGTGTAGTTGCCACTCTCCATGAAATTTGAAAAGTCATGGCCATCAGACAAAGTCCCAGTGCCTGGAAAATGGAAACAGCACACACATTTTTAAGCAGGGTAAAAAAGGAGGACCCTGTGAACCACTAACCAATCATTATCACATCTGCACCTGGTAAAATGATGGACCTCATCCTCTTGGAAGTTATTTTGAGGCATGTGGAAGATTATTTGGGCATGGGGGATTATTTGAAACAGCCAACATGGCTTAACCAATGCAAATCATACCTGCTTAATGTAGTAGCTTTTTGTGACGGAGTGTCTGCATCAGTGGACAACACAGGAGCTGCAAATCCCATCTACCTGAACTTCTGTAAGGCCTTTGGAATGTCCCACACAACACTCTTGATGCTACATTGGAGACATATGTGTTTGGTGGACGAACTGTTGAATGGAAAAGGAATTAGCTGGATGGCCATGTCTAAAGTCTTATGGTTAGTAACCAAATGTCCAAGTGGAAAACAGTGACATGTGCTGTCCCTCTGGAGTATGTAATCTATTTAGATGCAGTGGGATTGAATGCATCCTGCACAAATTTGTGGCTGATACCAAGCTGAGTGGTCAAATATGCTTGAGGGAAGAGATTACAAGAAGAACCTGGTGACCTTGAGTGGTGGCCCTCATTCACTCAAACAAGGCCAAATGCAAGATCCTACACTTGGCTTGGGCCAATCTTCAGGGTCAATACAGATTGGTGGATGCATATATTGAGAGCAGCCAAACAGAAAAAATACCTAGAGATGTCAGTGGATGAAAAATTGAACATGAGCCAACAGTGGGCTCTTGCAACCTAGAAAGCCAATCCTTTCCTGGCCTGCATCAAAAGAAGCATGATGGGCAAGATGAAGGCCTACTCCATTCTTGTGAGATGCTACATGGAGTACTGTATCTAGCTCTGGGGTCCCCAGTACCAGATAGACTGTGCCAAAGGAGGACTACAAAAATGGTCGGAGGACCACAAAAATGGTCAGGGGGCTGGATCATATCTCCTACAAAGTTAGGATGAGAGAGTTGGGGTTGTTCAGCCTGGAGAGAACTGTGGATCCTTTCAAAGTATAAAGAGGGTTTAGCAAGAGAAGCAACACCACAAGGGGAATAGTTTTAAACTGGTAGAGGGTAAGTACAGACGACACAAGAAAGATTTTTTTCTTATTATGAGGGTGGTGAGACATGGTTGCCGAAAGAAGTTATGGATATCCCATTTGTGGAAGTATTCAAGTCCAGGCTGCATGGAGCTCTTAGCAACTTGGTCTAATGAAAGCTATCCCTGCCCTTGTCAGGAGCATTGGAAAGTACGTGATCTTTGAATGTCCCTTTGAATTTAAATTTTTTTACAATTCTATGATTCTATTAAACGTTCAAGGCATATTAAACAGAAGGCCACAGTAAACAACCAGGCATAGAAGAGGTCTGGATTATCTAAGTGGGTAGGAGTGAATGCCTGAAAAAATCTTTGCTTGCTTGGTCTGTTGAATACATTTACTTCTGAAGAACATCATGCATCACTTTCAGTATAGACTGTAGACTAATATAATCTTGTAAAGTTTTATTAAGAGAAGTGGACCAATCCCACCATAAGCTAAAAGAGATGGAAGATATGTTATAAAGAACAAAAAACAAACAAAAAACCCAACAGGGTTCTTGAAATGACATTACATATATCAAATGCTTAATGAGTTTTACTTTGGTTTATGCATTCTTTGTTTCCTTTTTCTCATCCCCATGTGAAAATGGCCAGTCAGAAAAAAAATATTTCATGCCATGCCCCAAACAGTTTTATGAAAATAGGAATCACACTTATCTGGCATTCACTTTATGCCTGATGGTGTTGCATACATAAAACGAAACCTCAATACCCTTGCAGTAGAGGAGACCTTGACTATAGGTTTGAAACAAAGTGTAGTCCTCATATCTCCATCTAGGAAGCCTAACGAAAACCTGGCATTGCTGGATCTCAGATTTTAATCTACTGAATCAGAGAAATTTTTCTCCTTCACAACATCGGATGCTATTCATCACGAGGAAAACCTGGTGTCAACACAGGCATTATGACATGCAGGAGTTTGTATAAGTAGAAACTTGTTTGTACTCTGTATATTGAAGTAGAACAGTTGTAGGGGACTTCATTCACCCACTGTAGGTAGCTACCTGTGTGAACAGGTGGGTAGGGCAAAAAGTAGGTGGCTGTGAAGGTGTGGAGGCAATTTTAAGTTACATGTCTCTGAGGAAACTGTGAGGCTTCTGGTTTATTTCCTCACCATATTTACAGCTCAGATTGTTACAAATGACTTTTTATTTATCTTTGATTTGTTGCAGTACTTTAAACTGGATTTCTTGAATTTTTATTCATGTTATTATGAGGATCAGCACTAATTTCCACACACTGGTTGCTATCATTTACTGTTACCCAAAATAGTTCCTAAAACATAAGAAATCTGACTTCTAAACATCTTTGAACTCACCTCTTTGAGCTGTGGTTTGGTTGCAAATCTTTTTTGAGAAGAACTGATCCTTGTGCAACCAGATGGGCAAGTATTTACCACCAAGTTACACCCCCATTAAATATCCCATAGGTAGTAAATGAATCTGTATTTTTGTAGATGCTGCACCATTGAAATTTAACATACATCTTCTAAAAACTAAATGCTCTTCTTTTGTGGATATTATTTTTCATGTATTCTAATTTTTTTCCTTCATAAGGGATCTGAGTTAAACAGCTGTAAAGTACTGTTGCTGGGCTATAGAGTTCAGCCTGGAAAACCAGTTGAATATGAGGAAATTACCTCAATCTTTATATTTTTTGTCTATGGCAATTTCTGAAATAGATAACTGCAGTCTAGGCCAGAACATAAGTGTTTTGTCATTTTTTTATATCCTTTTTTTATTTTGAAAAGAAATTTGTTTAAATTTAAGCATTATTTAAAATAATTATTCCCCCCAACACCTTGGATTTAATTTCAGTCACAAAACCCTGACCCAAAAAGTCAGACTCACTGTTTGCATCTTTAAATTTATTCTTAGTAGAGCATTATTGTTAGTATTTTTTTTACAATCTTCAACAGTTTCTCCTGTCATTTTGAAAACAAGTTTTTTCTGTGAGTCATTGTAATAAATTATTTCATCAAAGTTCTCTGTAAAAAATTAAAGATAGTATTAGTTGCTTAACTAAAGTTGCTATAATAATACAATATTTAATACTTTATTACAATTTACAGGGTTTTTTTTCTTTTTTTTTTTTCTGACAGGACCACATAGCCCTCTTTTCAAAGCTAAGAATCATAGGACATTCCATATTGTTAAAAAACACTGATGCCAGTTTAGCCCATTTCAAATAAAATCCAGTCCTTAACTCTGAAGAAAGAAAATAAAAACAAATAACAAATGAAAAAAAAAAGAAACCAAGATTAAACACACTTAGATAAATCTATTTTTAACATGAGCTTTCTGTCATACAATTTGGAAGGAACATAAGAGTAGAATAATTCTAATTGCAAATCTTTTAACAGAAACATATAATTTGTAGCTGCATAGTTCAATCTGAATCTTTAAAAGGCCAAAAGTCTGGTTTTCAACAAAACAAAGGAAAACAAACAAGTGAAACCAAGCAGCTTCTGAAGAACTACATAAATAAATTGTCGTTTAGGGTTAATTTAAAAACCCCAAAATTATCAGAATTTTTAAATTTCATTTTCACTTGTGGGAGTGAAAATATTATAAATTTTTTTTCAGTCTTTCTCATTGTATTTATAATCCTGTGTAAGTTTTTGCATATTCAAACCCTGAATGAAACTTGTTAGAGTTCAGAAAAAGAAAGGTCTATCAAATCAAAGCTCAAAGCTTTGGCTCAACATGACTTTTGCATAGAGCTGCAGCTAATTTGACCAAACCCTTGGACAAACAATGGGAACATTTCAATCTTTCAGCTGATCACATGTTTATTTATCTTATGCATGTGAGTTTATCTGTGCTCAAAGGGACCTTGGACTTTTCAAATCCTCCCCGAGGTCCTTCCACTGAAGGACTTGCTCTGAAACTGGCAGATTTTGATCCATGGCATTAATCCTAGTTCTATCTAAATGAAAAGCATGAGTCCCATTGAATTCAGTGGACCTATGGACTAATGATGAATAGGAAATGATGTGGGAACATCTCTCAGTGGATAAAAAAATACTTTTATTTCATTAATTTTTTTTGTATTTTGCTTTCATTATTTTGTTCTATTTCTTATTCTACATGTATAGGAAATATGAAATAAGAGAATTTTACCTCTTATCAAATGTATTTAATTTTTCAGAGGGCTACCAAGGCAAAATTATGTCCTAGTTCAGATTGGTGACACGGTCAGAGAAAGGGAAATGTGGAGGAAAGAAAGGGGAAAGACATTTCTTTTTTCTTTTGCCCTTGTTTTTACTGGCTTTCTACAAAACTATCAATAACTAGTGACTATTTTCTTATGATATCTTCCAATTTATGTAGCTGCTCTGCCTTTTTTCAGAGTTTTCCTAGAAAACTGCATAGCAGCTTACAATTGTTAAGTGCCACTGCCACATAGGAACTTGGTCTTGTAAAGTGCTAGGTGCCCTTCATCATCAAATGAAACAAGTGGAACTGAGCACACTTGAATTCCCTGTGGAAATTATAATGAAGACTGTCAAAATTACATAATGCTATCAGATAATCTATCAACATTCCTCAGAGGAGGAAAACATCTCTCTCCTATATGTGTGTAGTAACCAGAATTTCTACATTTGTCCTAGACCAATTTTTTGTTCATTGATTTGCGTCCACTGGAAAAACACTAGAAAAGAAAAAAATTAGTTTTTCTTTCTCATTTATTAAGAGTAGTCTGCTGATCAGAGAAGGACTGATCTGCATTCACAGAAAACTCATTCACTGTGTTCTAGATGGTATCATGTTGCCAATTCATCCTACACTGCGTTTCATGCAAAAAAGCTGCTGGAGGAGCCTGTCTAGTAAAAAACTTTCAGAAATGTGAATTCCAGACATAGGAACTTCCTAGATGCTCTAAGAATGACCCCAAGAGAGCAGGAGTAAAATAGGGCCATCCCATTTTATGTAGAGCACTTGCTTAGATAGTACCTTCCTCAGGAGATTCTTGGTTTGTATCACCAAATCCTACTGTGTATTTTGCTTCATCCACCTTAATTCAGAGTTGCATATTAGCCACTTATAAGACACATAAAATTTTGGTGCTGCAATGCTCAATGGTGTCCTGACTAAAAATACATTGAAATACATCATGTAGTGATCTTGGAAAATAAATCCCTCCGCTGCCTGATTTATCCCTTTGACAGAAAGTACCCTTCTTCTATCTTCAATTTCCCCCCTGCTAAAGACTCCATGGAAAGGTTTGTATGTCTTTGTTACAGTTGTCCCAGCTGGCATTCTAGTCTTCATCCAGGTGTCCTTCATTTTCCACTGGAGTGGGACATCACATCTTCTTTTATCTTGTCCTACCATGGACAATAAGTCCTGGCAAAGTCGTACAAGAGGGGCAGCTGGGAGGAGTGTCTTAACTGTTGCAGAGAGATTTGACAAAGACTGGTTGATAAAACCCTTCTGCTGAGATAGTTCTCAGTGTGAAAATAGCAAAAAGGTCTAGAAATGTATGCAGCTGGCTTACTCAGAGGGCTGGTTCCAATGCATGCTTATTATGTTTATCCTATTTCAGCTGTTTGGGGTTCTCGGAGCACATGTTGCATTTAAAGCACAGTGGTGTTTCCTCTGTCTCTGTAATGACTCTGTGACTGAGGCTGAAGGTGCAAGCAGGCCAAGCACGTGCTCCTCAGAAGAGGAAACTGAGTCACTTCATGTGTGTCCAAGAGATGAACACAGTGAGAGAGAGGGAGAGCCGAGACTGAAATGCTGAAGCAGGGGCAACACTTTGAGCATAGACTATCCCTTAGGACTTATGACTGAGATGTCCTGTGTCCCCAACAGCCGCTGGAACTGCTGGGATGAGGTCTGTGCTGGGATCTTCCTGTGTAAGTCTACGACTTCAAGGAGAAGTTCAGAAAAATAACTAAACTCATAGGAGACAGTATGTGGAAAGAATAGCCAAACATGTCTCTTTTGCCCAAATTATTTACTTTTTTATTATAAAATCTATTTCTACATCTGAAATTCTACCTGGAAATTCACACTCCATAGTAAGGAATATAAATACAGCAATTTTGCTCTATTTTTTATAGGTCTTATCCTTTGGCATTTTTGTTCTACAGTATGCTGTATTTGTAATAATTGTAGAGAACATATATTTTTGTCTCTCTTTTTTGATATAGGTCTATTTCTATATAGATCTACACGTACATATGAATATTTTTTCTTTATTTTTTAGTCTCAATTGTATTTGAAGAATTATAGATGTTTCTTGGATGGATTTTCTAAATCGGCCAAGACTTTTTTTCTCAGAATGACAATAGTTCTCTCTCCCTCCTTTTCCTTCCTATCTCAAGCTTGTTAACATTTGAAAAAATGCTGTTTAGTATTGGATACATGGAGGTGTTCAGTAATGTAATTTCTCAGGGTTGCTGTAGGAAATATTGGCAAATTATATCCCTCAGTTGAGATGGTTTGTGATCCAGTCCTATTTCTCACAAAAACATCTAGCTTTAATGAGAATTATCATACTCAGAACTAGACATATTATTTTCCAAAGGTTTTCTAAAAGACTGCTGACAGCTGCTGAAAAATGACAAAGTCTCTTTTTACCTCAAAAAGCTATTTAACTTCTTCTACACAAAGTTTCTGGTATTTTCTCCTCTGTACTTGTAGTTAAATTTGGAAGCCACTCTTTCACCAAACTAATATGAGTAGACAGTAATAATTAAAAAAAAAGACCATTCACCATTGATATGCTATTGCCAATCTCTTGTCAAGACTTGGCTAGGGCTGAACCCAGAGATCTTCTGCTTATGCACTATGCCCATGAACAATTCCTGAGTAAAGATTATGGGACAGCAAATTGAGACTTAAGTGCTACCATGAAATTTTGTGGGTGCATGCCTTTACCTGTACCAAGGCTCACTGAAGCCAGCATGACTCTGAGCCCAGCTGGAAGCTACCTGAGCAGGGCTTATCATGGGGCTGTGACACTGATAGGACATACTGTGAAAGCTGAAGTAAGGACCAGGCACCTTCACAGACCCCTTGCTTAGGTTACCCTTCACATGTATCTTGAATTTTCCTAAAAACTAGGTCTACCCCACAAATGAGTTTTGCTTGTGCTTTGGATAGTCACTCAAGAGTTTTCACTGCGTAAATTGGTGTGCATGTGCTACCTTCAGCTCTCATGGTAGGCAGGTATCTTCTGTGCAGACAGGCAATGTTTGCAAAAAGGACATTCATTATCATAAATACAGAGAGCAGAAGACAATGCTTTGTCCCTCACTCTTCAATAGAGGAATATAACTATAGAAGCTGAGAGTCACAATGTGTATCAGATGACACCTGCTCTCTCTGCTCTTTGAAATGTATCTCTCATTGTTTTACTCTTTCTTCTTTAATCATGCAGAATAAAATTATTTTTATCTCTCAAGGAGAAATATCTTTGTTTTGTTTGTAACTACTGTTCAACAGATTCTTTGGCAGCTGATGGCTTGATTTCATCATTTATAGAACTAAAACTTCATCCTAACATTTTGTTGGGTTTTTTGTCTTTAAATTATGGTGTGTAGAAGAACAGCCTTCACCTGCTATATTAAAAAAAAAAAAAAAAAAAGAAAAAAGATACTGTCTCTTTAATGAAACGAAAGCAACAATATACTGTATTACTGAATGCAAATGCAATAAGGAATAACATATAGCTCTGGTTATGTTATATGACATTTGGCTTAGCAGTATTAACATATTGCACAAAATCTGCATTTTCCCTATTGCAGAAAATAGGACCATAAAAGACATGGGAAATTAATTTCTTCCATATGATCATAAAATAAATATTCTTTTTTTTCTTTTTCTTCTCTTCAGTCATTTGCAGTAAGGTTTTAGTGTTACTTCTTTCTTAAGCCAGCTCTTTATCATGTATGTATTAGGCAAACAGTACAAGGAGAAATGGAACAAGATGGCAGTTATAGCAGTGGCAAGATGCAAATTTATTCTGAAAAAAAGTAATATGTGCACAATATCAAGCATGCTTAAGTTTGTGCCAGGAAAACTATTACGAATGAAGAATGGATGGGATGGAATTTTGCATCATACATGATTACATGTTGCTTAACTTCATAGAAGAGTCTTTGTCTACTCCTGATGTCCCAGGTACCACCAAGAGAAGCTTCTTACCCCACTGCTAGAGTGAAAATGGCAACAGATACCCCAGCAGTATTCAACTGCAACATGACTCTTTGTTTCAGAAATTAAAGAAATAGACCTCAAAAAGATGACAGAGAAAATTCACAGACCATTGAACTGCAGGCACTAACTCCAGGTAGGGAGAGGGGGATGAATTTATTACATCTTGTATTTGTAATTGAAAGTCTGTAATTGTTTTCTGCTTCATTTTCCCCAAGTTTAATTAGGCTACATTATGTATGTGATGTTGTTGTCACTGTTTTTCCTCCTGTCTCTCTCATATTGTATGACACATGACTGAGTGTAGCCAAGCAGAGGAAGAGTCATTTTCACTGACACCACTTGAAAACATTTTTATAGAAAAGTAAGGGATGAAGAATTAAAAAGAGCAGAAAAGAAGAAATAAAATACTTTAAAGATAGATCTCTACATTAATTCATCATGAAGCAAAAGAGAAATAATAAAAACTCTTCTTCAGGTGCCAATTCAATTGAAATGAACCAGACTAGGTACTGTATTGGTACAGCGTAAAAATAGATGACAGTGAGTAATGGTGTGAACAAAAAACCATGAGGAACATCACAGGAATGGATGTTGGATGGCCTTTGCACAGCAGAGGTAGATAAAGGTTATAACAAACTGTTTACTGACCATGTACACTTACTAGAATTAAGAGGTCAGTTGAACAAGAGCTCACCTAGTAAGAGCTTTCTCAGTAGTGTGACTTATCAGCTGTTGTACAGTACCAGAGCACTGCCCAGTTATTGCTCCATAACTTTTCAGTAACATTTCTGTCCTTCAAAAGTCTACATTCTACCATTAGTTAAGGCTTTTTCTTTTGCATTTCTACATTTCCCCCAACTTTGCATCAATTTACTGTAATTAATACATGTGCCTCTAAAAGAAAAGAAAATAAATAAAAAAGCACCATGTTTTATTGAACAAAATATAGCATGTGCAAGGAAGGGAAGGGAGGAATTATAGAAACAAACCAGTGCTGAAGAATTTTGCATTAGCTGGTGCTTTTTGTTGTTGTCGTATTTGCACAGATCGTTTTAGGCTCCTCAGTCCAGGTTGTAGCAAAACACTATCAAAACAAATACTCTTGCAAAATGTTTGAGCTTCGCAGCTTAACATGTGCATCTTGAACCGCTTAAGCAGCATGGTTATCTTCTTTTTTGTTTTTCTCCGGAATTTAACAGACCGTAAATTGTATACAAAAACGCATTATGCACCAGTGATTAAATGTTCTTACAACATTAATATTTATCAAGGGGTACTTCATAGCTAGAAAGTAGGTAACTATATTTTATTTCCTAAGAGAACATTTTCTATAGTTTTCCTTCATTTCCCAGCTACACAGAAAACATCTCTAAAGTGCACTTCCCAAGTGTAGTTAGAGAATAGGAAGGAATGTAAAGTTTTTAAAAACAGCCCTTATTAACTTTTCCTTCCATTGATTCTACTGTAAACTCTAAAAAGCCTTTTTAAAAAGCAAGTTCTCATACACTCAGCAGGTGAAATGTTCCCACAAAAAATAAAAGTAAACAAATTCCAAACCACCCCGAACAATGAAAAACCAGCATATTACAATCTTTTCTCTTGACTACTCATATCCTAGTATATATTTACTGTTTTTATTGCACATTTATGAAAACGGTTGTCCTATATATTTAAAAAAAAATAGTTTCTTTATCTGTGCTAACACATTCTTGTGCATCCTTAATAAACTAGTTACTTTCAACAACATGTAGGTAATAGAAAAACAATGGAATCAAACCAAGGAGATAATTTGTATTGTAGATGTTAATAGACTTCTAGTGTAATTCAGTTGTGAAAAAAAAGAGTTGAATTTTGGAAGTTCTTGGCTCCCATTTTCTGTGGAAATCTGCTGGCTATGTGACAGCAGAACTCAAAACGTGATTCACAATGAATGTCAATCCTTCACCTCCAATATGAAGGCTTCCCAACTATTCAACTTGCTGAGCATAACTGGTTTTACTTAACATATCTAGAAAAGGCTGCTCCTGTTCAACTGACCAGTGAGAAAGGACTGGACTTCTTCAAAACGGGTATTGGAGCAACAGTTTGTTATATATTTCTTTATACTTTTTAACTGTCCGATCCCACCTTGTAAGGAGAGCACTTGTTTGTTCAGCTAAAAGGAACCCCCTTCATGCTCCTTTTGGGTTTGCTCAGTCAACTGTTTTGTGCAACAGTGGCAGAGGCACACTGGAATTGTGTACCCATTCATTGTGATTACACAGACAGAAGCAAATGTATGTTGTCTGTGACGGTAGATGGGAAAGGGAAAGGAGATGAATGGTTCCCATGGATAAGAGGACAGTAAGTTTTGTTTGGGGTTCTTTTTGTGGTTGCTTTTTTTTCTTTTCTTTTTCTTATTCTTTTCTCTTTTTTGGTTAAATTTTGTTTTGCTGTTCTTTTTGTGGGTTTTTGTTGGGGTGTTTTGTGGGCTTTTCTGGGTTTTTTTGGTTTGTTTGGTTTTTTCCTGTTTTTTTTTTTTTCTTTTTTTCGTGTTTTTTCCTTTTTTTTTTTTTTTTTTTTTTTTTTTTTTTTTTTTTTTTTTTTTTTTTGCTATGTCATGAAATCATAGCAGTCATTCCTCTAATAGAAACTGACAGGACATAAAAGACAGAACTATCAGATGAACACACACAATGACTAGAAATATATCAACAGAGAAAAGACTTAATTTAGCTTTGAGAAACTGTCCCAAAAATAAAATCCTGTATTAACAAGTGCAAAAAATAAACAAAAAAAAAGAAACTCCAAACATTAAAACACAGTGTATAAAATGGTGTGAGAAAGTTAAGTCACCAAACAGCCTTTTAGTCAATAAAAAGCTGCATTTGTGTGTCCTTGTTGTTTAGGTAACGGCCCATTCTTTTCATTTTACCCAAAAGGTCATTCAAGAAGAGCTCTGAGGGTAAAGCACTCAGTCCTTGCTATTTTTTACTGTAGTAATTTGGGCCTGTTGTGTTTCTATCATGTAAGATGAATCCTTTCTTTTATTCCTCATTGGTTGAATTATCTTCCAAAGTTGTTATGCTTCCAAAGCCCAGTCCTGTTGAGTTCTGTGCTGCTGAGACTGTAAGTACTGTATGTAAGAGAATTAATACAAGAACACACAGTTTAAGTCTGCTGTTACACAGTCTTGATGCTGATGAAACTGTGAGCGATGTCCTGTGACACATTGTTGAGCCACTTGTTTTTATAGTCCCTTTGGGTTGATGATCTGATAATAGTCCCCATCTGACATCACAGCATTCTGGTTCTGCATTGGTTGGATAGTTTTCATAGAGCCCTGTAGGGTAAACACAAAAGAAAAATAAATACCAGGCACAAGGATTGGCAGAAATAGTAGCTTGAAGGAACAGCTGACATTTAGTCTAATCTGTCGAATCCACATCTTATGGGTGAGACTGAGGCCCTCAGAAGTCCTGTAATTCTGTATAATTATAGACGTTGAAGGAATATGCATCATCCAACAGGAAGCAGCATTCAAAAGGTCATTCAGCAGAAGTATGACACTAAACATGATTGTGTAAAGAAGCAACATGAAAAAGCAATTGATATTTGAATGATAATGGTATTTGAATTCTTCCTTCTTGGGAAGTAACAAACAATGATGAAGTAAGAGCTAATTAACCCAGATGTTTCCACAAAATTTGGACTTTAAAATTCTTCTTTCAGTATGTGACCATATAAAGACAGACATTAAATAACAAATAATGATGCACTGATGATATTGGCTATTTTAATTTTCAAACCTATGTAAATTAAGCTGTATCGCAGGAAGAACTTCCAAACAGAGCTGTTCAGAACCTGTTTGTTTATCCTAATTCATCTGAGTTCTTCCAGTTGGATATTCCCTTCAACATATTCCATTGGTGAAAAAAAATCTGTCCTTGCTACCAATGAAGTTTCCTATTATAGAGATAGGCCATTTTTGCCTTTGAATTTTACTGAGTTCAAATTATCTGATTATGACTTTTTGAACACTAAGAGGAACTGTATATTTTTGGAAATTCTCAGTGTTGTCTGCCTTACTATACAGCAGATTAACATAACCAGAGTGTTCTGTTTGCTTCTCACATACCTTTTCCTCTGATAAATTAAAATGAAAAAATTTGGCTATTTAACTAGTGTTCAAATGCAAGAATGTCTAACATAATGGACAAACACATTTTCTCTTTTTAAACTGATCTTAGATTAAGTTCTGCAGTAAATAATATACTCTGTGGTAGAACTAGGTTTTTCCAGGAAAAAAAAAATCTATCTGGGATGAAATATTAGGATGGTGATTTTGAAAGCAGCTTTATTTTTTAGAACAATAATTACATTTTCTCCAAAATATCACAACAACAATATTACTTTCAAAAAAGAAATTAAGGTGCAACATTCTGAGGTCCAGGCATCAGATTTCTTGCGCTTTGCGAATAACCTGTAAAGAAAAGCAGTATACTTTAAAATATGATAAACTTGAATGCTTTGGTTCCTATTTCCATAAACAAAAAATGTGTTAGGTATGTTAAGAATGTTAAGGTGCCTAGGTTGACAGATTTTTATATAGCTGACACAATTTTCTGCTAAGCTATATCTGAGTCGAAATAAAGTTGTATTTGTTTTTGGATTTAACCAAATTTTTAAAGATACGGGAAGGAAAGCAACTTGTTTCATGTTCTGTAAATTCAGAGTTTATCCTATGCTAAACCTGACCAATTTTTCCATTTCTGCAGTCAGAAACTTAATGCAACATCTGAAAGGTTGAAAATCATTTATTCTCACTCTAGATCATGGTTGAAAGAATCATTTCTTAAAAAAGAAATTCTATTGTGTTTGGGAACTTCTGGACAATTGTTCATTGAACACATAATAAAACAGTCTTTTTTCTGAGACCCATCTTTTGTGCATAAGTCTGTTTTTAAACATACAGGCAATGCCTCCCAAAGCAGGGAATTATGATTTGTTCTGTGAACTGCAGCAGCTCAAATGATTAGTAGTAATTGAAGAGACACAGAGAATGGTTAATGCTTTGATCCCACTGAGGCTTGTTTACTTTTCTAGATACGTTTTCTGCCTTTCTTGTTACTGGAAAACCCAGAATTCCTTTGAAATCAAAGCTATGTATATAAGTTGGCAATCAAAAGGTATTTAAATAGTTTATATGCACTTACTGAATTATAAATAAATTGATGACAGCTCTATATTCAAAGATGAATTGAACATGTTCCTTAATGTAAAATTGCATTTCCTCTTTATTTCAATTTAGCAATTGAATTTAGGTTTTGAATTTGCAGTTACATATTAAATAAACAATTAACTACAGAGCCTCTATTCATATGACAGTCTAGAAGATTTAGATAAATTCAGTAAAACCTTTTGTACTGAGCACAATACATGTTCTTCACCACATACTCGTTTGTAGACATAAATATAAACTTTTACCCCTTGGATCTAATTAGTCCATCTATTAAGTCAGAGGTCTGCAAATGTGTGACAACTAGAAGTCCAGGTAATGCGACTACATCTCCTTGGAAAATCAAGGAGGAAAACCCAGTTTGTTCTTTTATCAAAATATTATTAGAATCATAGAATGGCTTGGGTTGGAGGGCACCTTAAAGATCATCTAGTTTCAACTTCTCTGCTGTGTGCAGGGACATCTTTCACCAGGTTGCTCAAAGATCCACCCAACTTGGCCTTGAACACTTCCAGGGATGTGGACTCCACAGCTTCTCTAGGCAACCTGTTTTAGTTCCTCACCACCCTCACAGTAAAGAAGCTTGCCTAGGTCCCTCTGGATGGCATCCCATCCTTCAGTGTCAACCACTCCACTCATCTGCAAATTTACTAAGGGGGAACTTGATCTCTTAGTTGAGAAATATATTAGATAACTTCATTGTAGAAGACCGCTAGTTGGTCAGGCAAGACTGGCTCTTGTTGAAGCCATATTGACTGTCTCAAACCACCTCCCTGTTCTCCATGTGCCTTGGCACACCTTCTAGCACAGGATCTGTTCCATGATCTTTCCAGCCACAGTGGTGAGTCTGACAGCTTTGTAGTTCTCAGCCTCTTCCTTGACCTATTAATTCTTGCCCTTTTTAAAGATGGGTTCAATGTTGCCTGTGTTTCAGTCACCTGGAACTTGATTGCTATGACTTTTCGAATATCATGGAGTGTGGCCTAGCAACTACATCAGCCAATTCCCTTGGGTCTCTGGGGATGTAACTCCTTGGTCTCACAGACTTGTGTACGTTCATGTTCCTCAGGAGAGTGGGAACCTGATCTTTACTTACAGTAGGAGGGGCTTTAGATCCAGTCCACATCCTGCTGTCAGTCCAGTTAAAATATATAGGAAGAGAGATTGCCATTCAAGACTGAGGCAAAACTGTTGTTGAGTACCTCAGACTCCTCCTCATCCAATGTTGAGTTTTCCAACAATGTTTATGGGGATATGCCTTCTTTGGCCTTCCTTTCCTTGTTAATATATGTATAGAATCCCTTTTTATTCATTTTTTGCATGCCTTTACAAGTTCAGTTCCAGCTTCCTCTTGACCTTCCTTGCCCCATCCCTACATAATCTGATTTCATCTCTATGCTTTTCCAGGGTTACCTGTCCTTGCTTCCACTGCCTGTGCATTTGCTTCTCTCCCTTTTGTTTGACTGGTATTTTTGTTTAAATATTAAATACATAGGTATAAGAAATGAAAATGATATCTGTACCCATCAAACTATCAAGGCTTCCCCCTTCCTCACTTGTCTTTATAGTTGTTTGTAGACATCTTTATTTTATATTAATTGGATGTTTGGTAACTCTATTTCTGAGGCTGATCGGTCACTTGTTACTGGCTTGACTTAATTTTTTTTTTAAGTGCTTTTTACTTAAAATTCTCAGTTCTGTGTCTTCATTAGTCAGCTTTTCCCAGCACTCAGCTATATTCCACCAATAGAAAACTTAGTCCATACGGAGGTACTTGGACCTTTATTATAATCAAGGATCTAGAATTTGCCAAGAGACTTTTTGATTTCAAATCATTCTCCAGACAGATACACTATCACTCAGAAAGGTCATGCAAAAGCTCTCTCTTTTCTTTGTAATCACATAGGTTTTTTTCCACATGAAAATAACATTTTGGTGATCAGCACAGAAGTTACATCTGTAGGGACTGTGTGTTACTAATGCTGATGCAAGTATTAAGGTTACTGGTTCCACTGAGATTGTTAATGGAGATATGAGAAAGAAATCCTGCAAGTCCTGCCTAGCTGAATCAGACTGAACGAAAAAGGAGTGACAGCATGAATACCATATTCACTTTATAGAATGTGCCTTGGGGGAAAAGCAGCAAAGCCAAAAAAAGTTCTAACACAAAAATTGAAATCACAAAGACATGGTCTGCTGGTCAGCTAGAACACCATCTAACTCAGAGACTGCTGTGGTTTCTGCCTGAGCAGGTGCAGGAAACGGCCCGTAAAAGCAGTGGTTGCATTCCTAAGACTCTCCTCAGCACTGTCAGGATGTGTGACACTTGTGGCTGAATTTGAATCTGCAACAGGTGGTCTGACTTGGCTTCTTGGTCTATTTGTAGATAAAGAGTTATGGAGCCATAATATTCTGCATTATGGGAAACTAATCTGGTTGATATATGTGTTGTCATTGCTGGAAAATTTGGGAAGCCACAGAAACAAATCAGACCTTATGATATGTTATGCTTTTTCATCTTTTGCTTTCTGTAGAACCCTAACCTGCGTTCATTTTTCACATAGATTCCTGATTATTTTTGAGAGGTGTATGAAGCTTCTTGTGCTTGAAGAAAAGACCTTGAAACAAGATAAGTGGATGTAGTATACCAGAAGTTTTGAATACTCCATTTTATTGTGAAGCTCAAAGTAAATAGTGTCTGCCAAGAGTGATCTATCCAACACTGACATCATTGTATCAGTGAATGCCAGCACTCTGCATGGCATTTCTGTTTCTGAGGAATTATTTCTGAGATTTCAGTATTAACATTTTCCAACTGTGGAAGTGAAGAGACACATTAGATATTATATGAATAGATTTCACTGCTTTCGTACAACTGATCTGGAAGCCAGAACTTTTTGATCTTATCCAGATGGTCTTCTCAATTTCTAAATTGCTGTGTCTGTGACACATCATGATGATTAGATGTATTTTATACATTTCACATTACAAAAAAATGAAACAAATTTTGTGTAGAAGAATATTGAAGATAAATGAATTATCTTATTCAAACAGATTATTCTTAAACTGGCGATTAAGACTGTTCAGCTCTTTTGAAAAGGTTAACTTCTATTACTCAATTCCAATTGTCTCAAATATCTGTGTTGGAGATATGTGGTGTTGTGTTTTAAGAAATTTTTATCACTATATGTTGGTTATTATTTCAGATAGTCGACTCATGAACATTTTCTTATGTGTATGTGCCCATGTCCAACAAGAATTCATTGTGTTTCTTCATTATATATGTATTTCTTCCCTAAATTATGCATAGGACTAATTTCCTGCTGCTGGTGTAAATCAGTGTTACCCCTCTAAAACTGAGCTGCTGCAAGTCAGAACTCAGACTGACTCAGCTGACTCTCAAAACTATATAATGAAGATTTTTATCTCTACACTTTTACTTGCTTCTAGAAAGCATTTGTCTTTCTCAAGTCCCTCTCCAGTTTTGCTTCTATATGTAGAGTCTTTGACCAAAAGGATGTATTATTGTGATATGATAGGAGAGGGTTATACATATCTAAGGGCTGTGTCACCATAGAAACTTTAAGAGATATCAATAAGTAAATTGTCTGAGTCATTATTATAGGAGATGAATATTTACAGCTACTAAATCTATTATGACCTGGAATCTTATTCATGGGAAAGCCACAATTCTCAAGTCTAGAAGAACACTAGACTCAAAAAGATGAGCTATTTAGTTGATAGATTTTGCTGAAAAAAACCATGTCAAATTTTCCCAGTAAGCAGATCCATGGCTAGTAATGATTACAACCATACTTATCAAATATAAAAGGGATTTATCCTGCTGTCTGTGTTAGCTTAATATTTTGATATTTTAGGACCTATTAAGAGGTGCAGACAGGAGGTAAATGCTCATTATTATAAGATAAGACATTTTTAGAGAAAGAATTTGGATCAAATATATAGGGTTTTTGAATTTGCCAAGAAGAACATAAAGCAGATTGAATTCAGAGTGATTTTCTCTTCTTGAATTGTTCTATGAAATAGATAGATTCTATTACTTTCTATATACCACATTTTCTCAAGGAAATTGTTTTTCAAATTTCACTGAAATCAGGGCATCTGTTTGGAGGAGACACGCTATAGCCAAACCTGTTGGTGAAACCCAGTCACACATCTGCCCCTTGAGAGGAAGCTGCAGTTTACAGAATTTCTTCTAATACTTTTGCTGAGCTTTGCTAGTCATCAAACTTATACAGATTGATGAGAATTCTCTGTAATAATTCTCACTGTGTCTTTAGAAACAATATTGTGTGCTATGAGGCATGACTGACAGTGTTATTTCCAGTGAATTCTTTAAAGGAGGTGGAGTTTCCATGTGAGTGTTACTTTGCATGAATCACATAAACATATGTTACTGTTATTTGCCAAAAATTAGTTCACATTGTGTTCCAAACAACTGAGAGGTTAATCAGAACACATAAAATTAGGAGTCTGAATTAATATGAACTGAAAGATATTAGTGATTTAAAGTACCTGAATCACCTGTCTACTTACCTCTTCTCTCCCTTTACTTTCTCCTTCTGTAGGAGTAAGTATCAGAAGTCTGTTCAACGCTTTCTGAAAAGCATCACAAGTCTGTTCAAAATCGAATAGACAAATTTGATTCTCCTCTTGATGGCAGAAGACTTGTTCTGATGCTGCTGCTCTTAGGAAGTACTAAAGAATGCCATGCTAATTTTGGAAGAAGTTGATGCAACACATCTCTGCCTTATTGTAGCTCACTACATTCTCTTCCTTTCCTTCAAAGAGGAACTCTCCTTCTCCATTAAATGCCATGACGTCTATTGTACAGATAGAGAGAGTGAGTATGTGGCTGGGATTTCTGGCCTGAGACTTGATGCTGGGTGATGGCCCTGTTATGCCACAGGGCACAAAGGGACCATAAGTCATGGTCATTTCAAAGAAAGCCCTTAAGACACAATTAGCCCTAAGTCTGCACTCTAAATTGGTCCAGACTTGGCACGTGGACAGCAATTTCTCCAAACAGTCAGAACAGGCTGTATTAACAAGTAATTTTTGGGAATATGAGAAGATCTGTACAATGAAGTGGCTGGTACTGAGTACCTATCTCATGTCAACCCTAAATGCCTCTGAAGGGATTTTCCCCCACTCTAGTCTAATTTTTTTAGACCAAATGTGCATCAATGGTTGGCATAGGGTACTATGATGCTGTAGCCCATTTAGTTAAGAAGAGATGACTACATTTACAATATAAAACAATCCTGCTGGAATGAACACTCTTTTCTTAGAAGTTACAGGTAAAAACCTTGACCTGGAATTTTGCATGGGACTAATTCACTGTAATTTTCCATGTACACCTGAAAAACTATTGTTATCTCCCTCAAATGAGATTTTGGTTTGCATGGGCAGTTCTAGACAGCTGAACTGTAAAAAGAAACATTGGATGAAACCACTGGAAACTTTACTCATATGGATATGAACTCCAAAGGTCTAAACTGAAAGTAATCATCCAGTTTTAATGAATCTGAAAACCAGCGGGTTACAGCACAGCACCTGATGGAAGGATCAACTTTTTTCCTTTTATGTCCTGGAAGAAAGCGGGCAGGAAGGGAACACTAAATTATTTCTGCCTAACTGCATATTTCCACAATCAGAACCACACTGTGATTCTGATTGTTTTGATTAATCTCTCAAGCACTTTCTCTTGCACTGCAGTTGTTCCACATCCTCAAATGCATTTCTACAAAAGATGAGTCCTGGTGATGCAAAATGAGGGTAGCATGCCTTCTCCCTTTCCTATTATAGGCATTTTTGGAGGTGATCAAGTTAGACATTCTCAGGCTAGAATACTTGTTACTTCTTCAGGAATTTCCAATAACTTGTTATTAATACATATTATAAACCACACTTTATTTTCTTTTAAACTTAATTACAAATATAACAATGACTGCAGTATTTATTGGGGAAAAATAGTTCTATGCTGTTTCTCATCATGAGGACCTTCCAAGGAAGGGTAAAGCCCTTGTTATTATATTCTTTTACAGCCTCCAGGTTTTTTTTTTTTCAGGCCCCAACACCGCAAAAAATCCTGGTCTGAAAGAAAAAAACAAAACAAAAACAATTTGTGGATTCCCTATTGTCCACCAGTACTGGCATGCACTCATGTCCAGCAGATCTCTGTGCTCTGACTTACTGCTGTGGTAGGACAGGATTGAAAGGGGAGGTGGCAGCTCCCACTGCCAGGGCACCTCCCAGCATGGGGTATGGAGCCACACCAACCTCTACCTGTCTGCAATTGTAAAATTACAGGCAATGTTTTTGTGTTCATCCTGAGCTCTGGGCTGTAGTCAACACCAAATAAAATCAGCTATCCCTTGCATACCTTCTCTTGTTACTTGACATCTAAATATTGAATAAGGATACCTTTTTACCTTACTCTTTTTTTAATGAAGAGACAGATCAATAACTAGAAATCTCAGAAGGTCTATACCAGACGGAAACACAAAAAGTGCAGTAGATGTCTCTCAAGACATGGGTGACCTTCTTTGAGCTGTTTTTTCTTCGAAAGGATTTCAAGTTATCTGTCACAAGCTATGCTGAGGTAGAGTGTTTTTTCTGCTGTTGAGCTCACTGGACTTTGAATGAAATAAATCTGTTTTCATTAAACTGCAAAGAGGTATAATTCTTTATTCCTGCAGAAGATTATAGTCTAATTTTTCATTGTTTAGTGGCAGGAAGCACTCTTACAGTGAGCTGCTGCTTAATAAGGGTGAAAATGGGTCCGTATTCCAGACAGAGTTTGAATTGCTGCCTCATATCTGTCCTCAACATCTTCCCTTGCACACAACTCTCTAGGGTCAGCACACTGCCTCCTGTGGGTCTGTGAACGCGAGCTCGGCTCTGCTGCTGCTGGGGTTGGGCTTGAGAGGACAAAAAGTTCAACCAAATATTTGTTAGTGGACAGCTGAGATGAGATTCAGGTGACCCTAATTTTTGGTGTCTGCAATAGACCCTGGTCTAGCAGCAGCTACAGCAATAGAGAACAGCCAGCGATGTGAGCAAGTCCTCCATCAGGTGAGGTGCCTGCTCAGGGTGGGTTAAATGGCTCTCAGCTCTACTGGCTACACCAAGACTCTAGGCAGAGCTTAGTCACAGAGTTCATGTGTACACACCAACATTAATAATACCTGCAACAAAATGAGTTTAATCCTCCCCTAAAGCTGCTTTTCCATCCCAGACTCGGAGATGTCAGTAATCTTTTCAAAATCATCTATTTTGTTTGTTTTAGGAAGGAATCTGGATTATGAGTTATACTAGGAAAATGAAGAGATGGATGCATATTTCCTGACAGATTTTCTGAAATACATGCCAAGATGATTTTGCTGTTGGTTTGGTTTCTTGTCATTGTGTACATGTGTGTGTACGCATACATATAGATTGTGTACTTGTGATAAATAAAATTTCCCTAAGTCTCTCACTTCTACTATACTACCTTAGACTGGAAAATAATGCTCATTTGCTTACTGCATATACATATTGGAAGGCTATTAATTTTTAAAAAATGCATTGAAGTAAGGTAAGAATGTTGTTGATGATGCAAAATTGTAACTCAGCTCACTTTTTGTTATATTTTCTTTTGTATATGGATGGATATTGCTTGATTTTGTGCAATAAGTTTAATTTCCAAGGAAAATAAATCCAGTAAATGCCTTGCTACCAGAATCACCTTAAATCTAAACACAGGGTACAAGGTGAAGTGAGTTGCCATAATCCTTATGCCTGCATCTAGGATGGTATATAACATTTATGGATTCTTATAACTGACTCTAGTTTTAAGTAGCTTACCTTAGACAACTTATTTACTATCAAGATTTCCAGTGGAGCCCTAATTAAGAGGTGAAGACAGTTTAATTTCTGATATTTGGATGAGGATGTCAAGTGATCTAAGTGTTGAAACTCGTTTTTTATTAATTTACTGGGAATAAGTTGCCTAAATATCTTAAAGATTCTCAGATGATAGTCTAGGCACCATAAGTCTGAAGATAATATTGGTATAAACTAAAATTTTGTGTGGATAATCCCCATCCATTCCTGAAAAAAGTATCTGTGGTACTTGAGATATACATTACCAATATCTTTTACAATTAAAAAGTATTCATAAAATGTAACCAGACTCAATAGGAAAACAAACAAAAATCAAAAAAAGTTCTTCACAGGTGAACAACTGGTTCTTAAATTTCTTTGCTAGTGAAAGATGTTTTCTTAAACAATTTCTGAGAGCTGCTGTACAATTTTGAATGCTGTGCTTCAGATTCTTGATTCATCTGACATAAGAATGCAGGCAAACAAAGGTGAATATGCTAAAAACTGGATGCACGTTTTCTCTTTATTTTTCTGAATATTGAATGACATGCAACCTCTGAGTATTGCATGACATGAAGTAAAATAAATCCTTCACCAAATTATTAAATGTAAAAAATAAGCAGAATAATTTTTTTTCTAGAAATCTTGTTTTGTAAAGCTGATGACCGGCAGGCTATATTATAACTGTGCATTACTAGATCTGAGCTCAAATCCTAGCACCTCCAAGAAATCTTTCTGATGTGGAATACCTTTAGGGTCTCAGAGTTGGAGCTAAATCCGTGATATTTTGACTTAAGAAAACAAGTGAAATTGGTTTTTCTCTACTATACCTGTACAGATGAAACTTGATAGTCCTCCATAGATGACATCATCATTGTCTGGTAATATAAAGGGACACCTCGTTTGAACCTCCAAACAGTATTGCTTGCAAGGAATTCTGTTGCTGCAGTGAAACTGTGTGACTTCAAAATACTGGGAACAGAGCCAGGCTTTGTAGACAGTCTGGAAAAAAGAGAAGAACCAGAAATATAGATGGATGACAATAGCACTGTCATTATTAGAAGAACATACTGTACTGCACACCTACATTAATGCTGCTTTTGGAAGAAAATTTTGAGACAATATCACCTGGGTAAAATATGCTCTTAACTTTTGACTGTCCTCCCACTTCAGAAATGAAAACTCCAGCAAAGTCACTTAAAAGCAACAGTTATTTAGGACTAGGCTCAAGCTATTTTATTATCTTAGTTTGTAAACAGTTATGTTTCTTAGATGTGACTTTTTATTAGACGTGCATGCATGGAACACAGCCCTGTCCCTGCACCACCAAATCTCACCAAATGAGATCCGAATCTCATTTGAAGCTGCACAAGGACAAATTTATAAAACTGCCTGCAAGAAAGAGTTGAAAGCTGGGCTCAGGCCAAGCCTGTCTTTATACCATCTAGAGCTAAGCTATCAGGTTGCAATAGATGGTGCTGCTTCCCTACAAATAAAACCATATCCAGTCCACAGCATTAAAACACGCATTAGGGTACCTGAACACCGACAGCTGCAGACTAGGGGATAAATCTGCCACAGTGAAAACCTAAGTCTACATTTGGGTGCTAGAAGGAACATTTTAAAGATGCTCTCAACTGATGCTGCATGGCCGTGGCTGCAGGACTTGTGATTATTGCAATTATTGTCACCATTTAAACAGAGAAGTAAAATACACATGCTGATTTTAATTTTTGCTACGTTTTGTCTTCCAAACAATGATGTTTTTCATTAGTATTAAACTCTTTTGGACATGGAAATGTTTCATGTAAAATTCGGTTGGACACCAGGCTACAAAGGTGATAAAAACCTGTGTGACTGAGTACAGAGAAATTTCCTTGTTCCCCATTTTATTTTCTACTTAACTATTTTGGAGTACATTATTTACTGTCTAGATACTTGCTATCTAGGTTGTTACATAACAAAAAAAAAATTCCTTTTTTGTATTTTTTTAATTATCTGAAAATCCTGGAAACTACTTTTTAATTAAACATAGACTGAAAACCAATATAGTCAGCTCATCATTTCCATTCTTTCTAAGAACGATGTAATAGAAAAGGAAACTGTAGATCAAATTCTTAAGCCAAGAAAGTTACAAAAAGATGACACCTGAAATGACCAGTCTAGATTAGTGTTTGGTTTGATCTCAGTATGTTTCATCTCAGTGGTTATAATTCTATGAATAGTAGCCTAAATTGTATAATTAATATCCATGTAGTAGCCCCAGAATCACCAAACTTTTATTTTAGATTGTTTGCAACAGTGGCAGGTATGTGGTAAGTTTCTAGGTGATAAAATGAAACCTTTATTACTAATCTATGGTTTGTGATTATCTCTTTATAGCAGTTTTTGCCTACTGCATTCTGTGGAACATGTTTTTTTTCATTAAAAATCCAATTTTAATTGCTTACTAAGGTTTCTTATTCACAGTAAATTATTAATGAGAAGGAGGACCAGGAGATGTGTGTATCTTTTGTTTTTAAATAAACTTTTAATCAGAAAGTGGTTTTCCCACTGTCAATTACATGACCACATTTCTGGTGCTTCAGTTGCTTTGCAGACATTTGCAACAATAAATCATAAAATCACAGAATATACTGAGATGGAAAATACCATGGATCATTGAGTTCAACTCTTGACCCTGCTCAGGACCATCTCCAGAAGTCACACCATATGCATAGTCCACACACTTCCTGAACTCTGTCAGGCTGGTGCTGTGACCACTTCCCTGGGGAGCCTGGTCCAGTTCTCAATGACTGTCTGGGTGAGGAACCTTTTACTAGCTAAATCTCCTCTGACACAGCTTCAGGCCATTCCCATGGCTCCTCTCACTGGTCACCACAGAGAAGAAATCAGTGCTTGCCCCTCCTCTTCCCCTCACAAGGAAATTGTGACTGTAGTGAGGTCTCCTCTCAGTCTCCTCCAGGCTGAACAGACCAAGTGACCTCAGCTGCTCCTGACACGGCCTCTCCTCAAGGCCCTTCACCACCTTTGTTGCCCTCCTTTGGATGCTATCTAATAACTTCATATCTTATGTTGCCGTACCCAAAACTGCACTCAGGATTCAAGGTTAGGTGAAAAACAGCAATAGTTTTTCTATTTTCAATTAGTAATCATAGTCAATTGTTTGGAGGCAGGAATGCTGGGTCTGGTAACAGTTTTACATTCAAAGAGATTCTTTCTTGGTCTTAGACCTGTTTAGTATGACATGTCCTTTTCGTAAAATAGATCTAATAGAAGTAAGTCGATTTATGACTCATATTTGAAATTGTAAATCAGTTTTTAGGAAGTATATTGAACAGTCCACCATACATAGTAACAAGAAAATGAGCAAAACCGTGTGTCTACTGAAGCAAGACAGAAAATGTTTATTCAGGAGCAGAAGTAAATAATGCAATCGTGGGCTTCTATGAAGATTTTTGTATATCCAATCTCCATTCATACACATCATCTTCCTGCTCTGATTCACAAGTCCTCAGCTTTGTCTCAAAATTACTTTTGAACTGTCCATATTTCTAAAGAGTGCATGAGTATACCCGTTCCTAAGATCTGTTTCTCAGATGAATGCCTCCCATTCTGTATCCTTCCTTATTTTCTTTACCTTGCAGCTGATTTAAAGCGTGTCTATAGCCTATATTGACATTTTTAATATTCTGATTCCCTTTTGCTCTGTTTTACACAGTAAGGCTACATAGACTTCTAGACAAGGCGCATTCATGGTGTCTATCTGTCTGCCCACTGCCCTCACAGCTTCGGCCTGTGGTAATTACTCCATTTCCAGAGAGTACTGAGCCATTGTCAGGAAAAAAGATGTGTGCCAAGAGCTGCATCCAGTAAGCAGTTTTATCTTCTGGAGAAAAAGGAAAACGATATAGGTGTTCATAGTTGAACTGTGCTGGTTTAGCTGGTAGACCAGAAGGTGGTCCCTCTCTGCTCTCACTGCTACAGACATGATTTAAATGCCTGTTTTCCTAACAAACATCCCAAATAATCTCTCCTACCCTCCCTGGACTTTCAAAGGTTTTACACAGACATCTTACATTCATGCTTAAATATGTGTTACCCAGGAGGAAGTAGAGAAGTGGGAGAATTCATGTCATATTTGTCCACATAACTCTGCTCAACAGCATTTGCATAAATCTCATGGCTAACCCATTTGAGTAAGACGACCCAGAGCAGTCTGATGTTTTTTTGTCTCAGGGACAATGAGAGGTGACTTTTTTAGCTTTAGTAGAAGCCCATAATCTGGAACTGAAATTTCTTGAAATTTCTTGATATTTTCCTAATAGTAAAGCAGATATTACAGCCTTTGATTGGCCAGTATTCCTTCTTTTACCCAGGAAAATATAGATTTTTTTGGTTGGGAATTTTGCTCTACCTCCTAGCAAGTCCAAAATGCTGATTTTCAGAGACTTAAAACATGCATTATGTAACAAGGCATGAAACTGTCAGTGAAATGCACATTGGCCTGTATATTGAGCTTGGTGTTCACTTTACAAACTATGCTTCAATATGAGTCCTTTCTTTCTTAAAGAACATCAATAGCTAAACTCAAAGATTTATAAACACAAAAGATGTTTTTATGAATAAGATATAATGGGTTTATAAATAAGATACGATAAGGTGGTTGAAACCTTTGAAATATCACAGTTCCTAACAGATACCTGGCAAATTAATTTCAAAGAACAGAAAAACCCTCATGTTTTTCTTTTGGTTTTTTTTTAACTCTTATATAACAAGGGAAAGAACTAAGATGAACTGGATTATTAATGCATCATGGCAACCACATACATAGACTAAATACCTGAATATATATAAATATCTCATCACTTTACCATCAACATAACTTTAGACATTCTGCATTTGAAAGAGATGCAGTCTTGGCTATTAGATGAGACACTGTAATGCAAGATGGTAGTATCCCATAAGAATAAAGTAATCTTTTATGTACAGAATCATAGATATAAAATCTCAGAAGGATTTAATGGCAATTTTGCTCACCTAAGTAAATTAAATTTACCTTACTTTGTACCTGGAGGAAAAAAAAATAAGAATACATGTTTGAAAAAGTGTGTGAAGTGCTGGCTTTATAAACCTATATTCATGTGTCTGAGGGCCTATCTAGAATGATCATCATCAAAGATATCTTGGTAGTTTTAAATTATTAACAGTATTATGATAAAAGCTTATTATAAATTGGGCAGAATAATTTATTATTTGGCATTCATTTTATTTCTACTGTACAAGTTTCAAGCAGAAAAAATATTTTATTATTTCAGTGACCAATAACCCAACACAAATATCCAGCTTCAGAAATTTGAAGAATTAAAGCATCACAAACAAACTAGACATTAAACTGCATCTACTTGTCAACTCATTAGAAATAATAAAAGATTCAGAGTTAACAGGAAGAAAGCAAGAGTGTGTGTAGAGAATTTTGAGAAACTGGAAGGGCACATTTTGTGCTTTTTCTCTCAGGACATTAGGAAGAACACTTATTTTTGTCTGCGTGGAGACTGGCAGTCCCTTTTTTATTTTTTTCCAGATATTCTGTATCTCATATCACACATGAGGTGTCTGAGTTATTCTTTCTGCTCTTGAAAAGCAATCAGACAGAGTTCTTAGTTAATACTGTTGCATTAATCACCTAGAGAGGGACCAGGAGCTGCTGTCTCCCAGTGTGGACAGAATGGCTGGGTAGTAGAGCAAATTGGCTGACCACAGCCCTGGTCAATACACTAGCAGGGGTCCAATTGGCTGTGCAACTGCACAAAACTAATTTTGACAAGAGGACCTTTAAGGTCCCCTCCTGTCCAGGCCACTCTATGATCCCATGATTCCAAGATTCTCCTTGCAAAGACTGCAAAACCAATGGGAAGATAAAGTACCATGTGTGTATGCCCACAGTTTCCCTTCCTCCCTGTCTCATTCTCACTCACCCATACACTCACAATACATGTGATTCTGGATACCCTAAGCTCTGTCAAAACAGATTGAGCATGTAGCCCTAATCATCTGAGTCACACTGCAGGAGAGGTGTCAGTGGAATAGAATGGAAAAGCTCAATCAGTCTCATTCTCTACAAATGCCATTTCTTCCTGGCTTTCAAGAGATGAATTCAACTCACTTCTGTCCCTTCCCCTGTTGTTTCTGACTGCCATTTCCAGGAAGTACTTCAACCATTTTCCATAGAAAAGATTTTTTTTCCTCACTGAGGAAATGTTTGATGTTTTGGCTGGGCTATCATAATAATTGCATGAAAGGGAACTTAAAATCATAAAATAGATCTTACTGTGTAGATGTGGAGGATGGTGGGAGGAAAAGAAAGTAGGAAGAGGGAAGTCACAACAGAAATTCTCTCTCTCAAAATGGTAATTTTTTCTGAATCAAAATAAATTTTAACTGATGCTTTGTGACCATATCTATTACTCACTGTGATAATGAAGTCTTCAAAGAGAGCACAACTGAATTACTTCACATACCAGTTTGGAAGGAAGAGGCCCCTTATGAACTTGAGAGGTGTTTTGATCAGTGACACTTTCACTGACACCAGGAAATTGTACCTTATTGGAATAAAGGTATTGCCTTCAGAAAGTGTGACATGATTCCAGCTCAACTTCTCTCAAATTTTGTGAGTATTTTGAAGTAAATTCTGCAGTTTTTATGTATACTCAGGTGTACCTCAAGTTGTGATTGACTAACTAATTAATTTTTCCAAGAATATTCATGCAATAACCTGTTATGTAAACTGAGCTTTTTCAGAAGAGCTGGATGGAGAAGCAGCATTCATTTAAAAATGAATAGTGATGTGGCCCTCAGGTTTTGATACATTTTACCTTAGTGGTGCCTGGTACATGTTTACTCATTGACAGTGAATCAGCTGTGTATGGACAGTGCGATCTGTTTCCTGTCAGCTTCAGCTAGAGCATATGACACTCTGAAACCCTAAAGAGTGTAGTACAGGAGGTATCGCTTATATGCAGAGGGTAGTGTCTATTTCACGTGTCTAATATTTGCCTGACTCATAGACTTAGGGATTTTTGAACTATTTAAAGGCATTATATGTGCATTTAAAGTTAGGCCATATGTTTAAATACCATGGTTATTTTTTTGTTGTTGTTGGGTTGATCCTGATGTATTGTCTCTGTGGTATTCTATGACGTTACCACAGCCAATAATGGTGTGTATTGTAGGGTCTTCAACATTTCAACATTTCTATGAAATATTTTTAAAGTATCTGCTTCAGCCTAAATTACTTTGCTTCATTTTAGCTTTCTTTTTAAAATTTTTTTTTATTATTCCACAATCTCAAAATGTAGACATTAAGAGCAGTAATAATACTTCATGTGTTGCCAATAACAGAGTTGGAGAAAAGCTACTGGCAAAGGCTAAAAAACCTTTCAAACCCTTACTTCCACAAATAAAGTTACTCACTCCTTCACTTAGAACAGTGCCTGAACACTGACCGGGCAAAAGATGAATCTATTAAACACTACATATAGGAAATAAGGGGATGAGATTGCAATTATGGATTTTATGTAGCAATGAGGAACCTCAGAAGAGCACACCTATTTCTCCCAGTGATAAACATTTTGCTGCAAAAGTCATTTCAAATATTATGAGTGCTTTACAGCATCAAAGCAATGCTACATCTGTGAAGTGGAACCTCTAAAAGGTTTTTATTCTCAGATCACCGGGGTATTATGTGTTGGTTTGAAAGACAGCACATCTTCCTTAGGAAATACTTGGGTCAGTCTCAGTGCCTGCTTTGTGCTTTAGGACCTGAGATATCATGTTTTACAAGCACAGATGTCTGTTAGATAGCTTACAAGTGCATTTTATATAGACTTTGTAACCAAAATATAGAAGGCTAACTGGTACAAAACCTGATTAAGTTTGACAACTGTAGTGTTACAAATGTGGACTCCCCAAGGAACTTTGTCATTTTTGAGCATTAAGGGCAGTCTGACTTCAGGAGGACTGCATTTTGCATGCATACGATGGGATAAAAATCAGCTTTTACAGAGAGCTTTCTGCCCATGAGAGTTGCAGGAGTATTGTTGGCATTTCTCTTTTGTTGGGCTGTGTTCCCAGTCCCATTCTGAGACTTTGGGCAGCCTCATGATAGGGCTGGCAAAGCACACAAATAATGCAGCAACAGTGACCAGATAAGAGGGAACAATACCGTCCATGAGGTATTTTGCCAATGAATATCAGTGGTAACATCAGTGATTAACATTCTTCACTACATGTAGTTGGAAAGTATGACAAGTGGCTTTCAAATACTTGAAATGGGTTGTTGAAAATAAGGTATTTTATAGGAACAGTCTCTGAAAGGAGATTTTGTTTTTCTGAAGTTATAATTTTCATTTCATTTCACCATCATCAAAATCAAATAATTTTGACTGGGGAATTATTTTCCATTTGATTTCAAATATTTTGTTCCAAATAAACTATTCTCATTCTGTTTGTACACGAAAATATTCCTCATAATACATTCATTTAAATACATGTCACATTATTGTATTTTATTTATTGATATTGATTCATAGATGTTCTGATTTTTGGAGAAGTTGTTTTGTATATGCATTCACACCAACCCTCACTCCTACCCCCACCTTTTTTTTTTCTGGGGAATTTCCATTTTTATTTTTTAAACATCTGATCCAGAATGAATAAAACATATAAATCTAAATCTCCTGTATAACAGACATTATATTTTCTAGTTATTCAATTCTATGTGCATTTTTAAAATTCCTTGTATTATAAGACTGTACCAGGAAATGAGAATATCTGTTTCATATAATGCATACTTATGCCTGAAATTTACAGTAATTTGGGAACAAAAATACTGTTTTGTTGATATTTTAACCTTTGATTTTTTTGTAGTTCATTATAATTAACATCTTCTTGCATAGATGGAGTATCATAAGATAAATATTTTAATATTTATTCAGAAGACCTTGATGCCACAGAATTCAAACTATTGTGTTAAAACCAAAAACTTTTTGTATCTCCTAAATTAAATAGACAAACTAATTTCTTTCCCTATTTTATATGAATAAATATGAATAATTTTTATGTGAATAATTTCATGTGAAAGATGCACATGCTATTTATTTTGAACATAGAAAAAAAGTAAACCAAGGTTGAAATTGTTTTGTCAGAATATTGTTAATCTCAGCTTCAGTTCATATGCTATGTAACAAGATTTCTTTTAATGAAGTACAGATGTGGAATAGCATGCTGCTCTGCTCATATCTTTGTTGTTTATCTTGGAAATGATGAACTGAAAGATGCAAATACGTTGTCTCCTAATAGAAATATGTTTCTTTGATTTGATGTCTCCTCTCTTTCAGGAGACATTACTGCAGAGAAGATGGTATCAATGTCTCACTTTGGTAAATTTAAAGAGAAAGTACATACTTATATAGGGGAGCTCTATAATGTTTCTATCTGCCAAAATAAATCAAGCTTCTGCAAGGCAAAAATGTAAAAAAAAAATGATCCACCATTTCTGGTGGTTAGCCATCCAATCAACTGAAATCATCATGATGATTAACTACACTGTTGTTTTATAATGCCCTAAAACCTGAACTCATCCTCTGTATCAGAATTCAGTTTTAGCTGTTACTTAATATAGTAAAGAGACTTTCTTTTGAAGATCATAAACATCCCTTTGGGTGAGCTTAAAGAAAACTGAAGATTAAATAACTCATTATGGAAATAAGCAGTCTGTTAAAAAAAAGGGAGGCACAAGTCTTTGATTTTGTGAGCTTAATAGTACTCCATCTAATCATAAGGTATATTAGAATGTTCAAATTATGAAGAATAAAACAAATTAATAATCTCTAAAATGTCTGGTCAGCTTCCCCAGAAAATTTAAGATCTACTGATTTCAAGTCAGCTCACAATGGTCAAGAGACTCTTTTAAAGTTTTACAGCCTTCTAAAATTACATCTGAATTCATGAACCGATCTGTTAAAATTGGAAAGTATTTTTGTTCAACTCTGCTCTACTTAATTTCTGAAGTGAGGGTAGGCTGTATAAATCAGCTCACCATGACAGGATTCAGAAGATTGAAACCACTGATTAACGGTGTGTGCACGACACAAGGAGAGTCTTTATATCCTCTGCTTTCTCAAATTAAGGATCTGATTTTTACTGCCTACTGATCTCCACCATTGCTCAGAAGAGAGAATCTCTTATAGGTTTTGAGGGCTTCCAATCAACTTGCAAAAGCCACTGCACACACCTGGCAGATGAGGGGACTTGCTATAAGGTGATATAAATGTACACACAGAAAAAGTGTCCTATGCCTCAAATTTCTCTTTCCATTTGGAATTATAGCTTGTTTAAACATAAGACTTATTCAACTTCACTATTGAATTTTCATTTTGATCATGCAGGGAGTAGACGGACATGTGCAGATCTCTCAGGTGAGCAGCGATAGATCTTGAGGAAACAGCATGAAGTTGTATCAGGGGAGGTTTAGGTTGGATATCAGGAAAAAATTTTTTCTCAGAGGGTAGTTGAGCACTGAACAGGCTCTCCAGGGAAGCACTAGCCTGACAGAGTTCAAGAACAATGCTCCATGATGTGATTCTTGGGCTGTCCTCTGCAGGGTCGGGAGTCAGACTCAATAACCCACATGGTGGTTATTGATCTCAGCACATTCTCTGTCCTAATTCTTGATTCTATGAAAATTCAGTAAATAAGATGACAAAATCTAAAGACAAGGAGCGAATGAATCCAGAAGAAATAAGAAAATTTCTTAGACACCAGATGTAAGAAATGCTTTAGAACATGAAATATAACAAAAAAGAAAAAAAGACTCCCAGAACTTTAAACTAAGGGAGGAGCCTGTTATGGTGCAGTTTCTATAAATATCATTTGTATCACAGATATCAAGTATATTTTCACTTGATATATTGTACTGCATCAAGTTTACTTTAATCATGGTTAATTGAACTGATTAGGAGAACTTTATTATGTTGTAAAATCTCTAGAGGCAAACCAGATTGTCTATTTTTTTCTCTAGACAATTCTGAATGCATGAACAGGGCCAGAGACTCCGCTGCAATATTCAACATTGTTACACTCTGTATCCTAGAGTTTGTGCTATTTTTCCTACTTAGATTTAATTTACAGATTGATATAAAGACCTCAGAGTTGCAAGCTGTTGTAATGAAATTTAAGTGAGACATTCAGACAAAGAGGGTGAGTGGCTGAGCTGAAAAGCAGCTCTCAAGGAGACTTTTCCTCTCACAGTTGGATTTTTTTTTTTTTCTCACACAGCTCTGGTTTAAGGCCACACAGCTGCACCAAAAGCTGAGCCCCAGTAGCAAAATTTGGGCAAGATGGGTGTATATATGACATTGCAATCAGAGCCATGACAACTTGTGACCAAGCAATTGATAATTCATATTTTCTTGAAGGGCACAATCAGCTCTCCAAAGAGGTCACAATTAAGCTCAAGAATAAGCTCATCCAAGAGCAGGTGTCTCAAGAGAGGATTTTCTCTAGTCTGGGGTGGCTCTGCAAGGGAATAAACATTTGCTACAGCAGAATGATGCTTGTCTTCATGGGGGATAAAATAGTAAAGAACAGCTCTCACATACCTTGTGCTGTTTCACCTGCCAATCTGATAATCACCAGCATAGAGACTGCAACAAAAATCTCACTTCTCTTTTCACAGAAGATTTCAAAGCATTATATGTCTATTTAAGGATTTGTGCAAACTGTCTACAGCTTTGCCCCCAGTAACAACTCCCATCTATAACTTCAGCAGTCAAATCTTTTACACCATGCAACACAGTATTTATGAGACTTCAAACTTTTAACCACCTTATGAAACTCGTATTACTTTTTAAAAAAATTCTGCTTTTTCTCCATAATCTAACCATATGTCTTTGAAGTTTCTACTTCACCAACCGGGACTTAATTCATTAATTATCTTTTAATTTCTTTTTTTTTTTAAACTGGATTTACCTTGGAGATTTACCTTAGAGAGAATTTGAGGTGTATTATTGATTCTTTCTGCTACATTTGCTCATATATAAACATAAGTAAAATAAATTTAAGATAACTAAGACCCTATCAAGTTATTTAAACATTGCACTTACATAACATGCCTTTAGACAGAGATGGCTGATGCAGTTAAACACAAAATCAAATCTCTGTCAGGTAAATTCTCCACCATTAAGAGCCATATTAAAATCAGAGATTATTACTGTATATTCTTGCTGACATTCAGAGATTAAAATGGAACTTTTCAAGTGCTATTGACACTAGAAACTCCTATTCAAATACTTAAATGTATCTGGTTTTGCCACTTAAAATCTAAACCACATCTTTTATCTCCTAAACTTGTAATGGTTCTTCATCAGTTTAAGCCACTAAGTCTAGGCAATCAGAAAAAACAAACCCAAAAACAAGTTATGGAATTACAACTCCATTGAAGACAGGACAGATCTGTCAGTTCTACATAATTCTGTGTGCCAGATCAGTGGTCATGCCTTATACACAGTGGAAGAGGGGCTCCAGAGGGTTTTCTCCAGGAAAAGGTGAGATAGATATAATTTTGAGAAAAGTTTAGATTCAGAGCATGATATTTGAGACTTAGTAGTAAAAAAAAGTCTCAAGAACTTTCTGATGATAGGATTGGTACATAGTCAACAGGGACTGCTACCATAGTCTGTAGTCTTTGAGAGCTCATAGAGTACACAGTTTTTCACTGCATGCTCAAGAGTGAGATCACAAGTTAATCATGGGTGCAGAACTCAAAGCTGTTATACAATCAGACAAATAAAGCCACTTTTATTGTCTCTGAAACAAGTGATGTCAGTAGCCTTTCCGATTGATAAAAGCTTCCCTTTTGTCTAAGGGGAGTATACTTGCTTCACTCAGTTGTTAAGAAGATATGAATACTACAGTCCTTTTACCTTCCTATCTATTTTTTTCTTGTTTTCCTCCTTTCTGATCCTGCATTTCTAAAATGCAAATGGTTGTTTATTTCTCCCAGGCATTTTCCGTGTTAGCAGTAGCCTAACCTGTCCTCGTGTCTTAGTGCCTGAAGGTTTTTGGAAGGAAAAAATATTTCATTCAAACTTTGTTGTGCTTTCAGAGTTTCCAGAGAAGATCCAGGAATATCTCAGTGATTCCAGCCTGAGAGGAGAGGGTCAGGTTTCAGCACTGTTATACAGTTCTGCAGAACATGTAACTGATTTTAATAGTATATACAATGCATAGGGCACTGCTTGTCTTCAAAGTGCTTGATATTGGGATCAGTTCTTCATGCCCCTTCCAGGAAGAGAAAAGGCTTTTTTATGCTAGACTGAAAATTGGAAATTTCCAGATAGGTCATATTAGGTACTGTTTTGAGCTAGCAAAACCCTCTCATCTTATCTGATTACATGATGAGTGTGATACTGCTCTGTGAATGGCTGTACTAGCAGCTTTCTCCATAAAGAGAAATATTCCTTGTTTTTCCTCTGCCCAATTTCTGTCATCTTTGAAGGTATTAAATCCAAATATACGTTTTTATCTGAAATATCAAAATCCTTTCACTACTTGATGAAGAACTTTCATGGGAAACCGAATAAAACCCAGTATCATAATATGCAGTCTTTACTACAGTTTTTTTTTCTATTTGATTCTGTTGGATTATACGATGCTATCTCAATTTTAGACATTATTCTGAAAATACTATATTCTTATTGTAAATTAGATATCAGTATCAATTTATTTACAGCCTTTAGAGACTCTCTGTTAAATGTGGTACCATCTTAAAGAGAATAAGAGGATTTGGGGCTCAGTGCTTTCCATAATTCATTTGTATTCCTTCACTGATTGGTATGCAATAATAATACCAAAAAAGACACTGTGTATTCCGCAAAGATACTGTAGAAGAGTTACACACAAATGAAACAGGATGAGCTTGTAATGAATATATTACATCACTGCCACACTGTTTTTATGGCATTATATGTATTTGACTTTGCCCTTACAGGAACATTTGTCCCCTCCTTTTGTAGGAGCTTGCCTGAACTATACAAAACTGGTAGTTATGCAAGATGTTGTAATGGGAACTTTTTCTCTCTGAACAAGTGTTGTTTTCTTTCTAATTTTCAAATATTTACTCCATTGCAGTTTTTCTTAGATGATTTCTTGTGGTACATCGGGTCAAGTCTGAATGTAACTATTTGCTGACACATCCAACAATTTGCATAGGTCAGTAGCATCAGGCAAAATATTTTGCCCTTCAAATTTACTTTTATTTGTCATTGCTACAGCTTGTTCAGCAAATAGAAGATAATGTTGGAAGACTACCAAAGAGCCTGAGAGTAAAACATCAGACATGCTACCAGAAATTTTACAGTCTGCCATTTAAAAAATTCCTAGATTAGAAGGGTTGACAGTAGAAAATAATTTACTTGGTACTTCAGAATGATTCCCTGTCATTCATAAACTCTCTAACAAGTAAGCCACAGACATTTCTGGAAGCAAATAGTTTGCTCAACATTTAAAAGTGGAATAATAAAATTAAATGTAGATAGTGATGTGAGAAATGGTAAATAACCTCATCTCTATAAAGGTAATTTCTCTCTCTAATGAATTCAAACCCTTCCAAAGTATATAAATAAAAATACGATCCTAATGACAATTTATTTAGTTTTTCAAAAACCTATTTACCAGGTCCCTAAAGAAAGGCAATAAACAAATGAAATTATTATTTTTGAGGATATTATACAGTCCTGTACAAAAAATAAGTAGTGAAAAACAAAAGGGAAAAAATCAGTTTTCATCACTACTAAAGGTTAAAAGTAGGATGTTTCAGACTTTCATATATATTCAATGTTTTACTCATTAATGCATTAATGCGTTAGAAAGCTAAACAAGAAGAAAACAAGTGTACTGAAAGAAAAAGTCAATGAAGTTAAAAAAAAAGAAATTAAACTTCAGCTGAACTGAAAACTTGCTGTAATTTGCTGTTGAAGAATTGAAAGAAAAGAAATTTTGTGAAGAAAATTGTGTCTACTTGTATACCATCAGGGATTGTATGTTTAATGTGTCAATCCTGGAAAATGATCTGTGTCTTGCTCTGCAGTGAGCTCTGTGCAGTTGCATGTGGAAAGGACAAGTGGATTTACGACACCTGAGAAATGAGATAGAAAACATCTCCTGCACAGCCAGTGCCATGGGCCTACCAGAAATACTCCATCTAGAAAGAGATAACCCCACATCAAAAGGGAGGCAAAGAATTACAGATGGCAGCATTTCTGTCATTGGGACCTCTGAAGAAAGACTGAAAGATTAGGGTATGAAATTCCAGGAAAAAAAAATTGTGACAGAATAATATCTATAAATGTTGTAGAGAGGAGGGACAATTTTCTGAGCTTGTTGTTTTATGTTCAGAAGTGGGGGTCAAAGAAGTAATGAAATTGAAAAATATAACTTTTGAAATAATAGATGGATTTTTCCATGTAATGTGTGAGATTGGCAGTCAGACATTAATATTTTCTCGAGAACAAGAAACTAAGATTCAGAAAATGATCTTTCCAAGGATAGGCCAGAATGTACTTTCTAAAAGAAAATATTTTTGGAGCCCTTCAGAGTGCAAAACTTGGTTCACCTTAGATACTTTGCAGAGGTGTCTTGGTCTCTTTTCGAAGAAATTTTAGGCTTTTCTCTGCATATGTAAAGGCACTTACATGACTTCTGAAAAGTTACAGCATTGGATAATTAAAATGCAGATGCACAAAAGGTGGCTTGGATGCCTTACAGTGCCTTATTCTGAAATTTCTAGCTTCTTCCTCTGCACAGGCTACTGCTGACTACCACGGGAATAAGATTGTGGATGGGATGGCAAATTGATAAAGCCCTGTGAGTGACTGCTGTCCTGTGGACTGCTGCCATCTAGGAAATTACTCCAAATTTCAGTGGGAGACAACTGTGAATAAATCATGTGTTGGCTTTATTGATGTGTGTCCAAAGCACAATTGCAGGTTCAGAAGGCTTTGTAAGCTTCTACTCTTTGTTGACTGAACACTAATATTTGTTGTCAAAGACAATGGGAAACCTACATAGGCAGCCATTGGAAATGCTTGGTCTAATTTGCCCACTTTGTTTAATAAAAAAAGGTTAAAAGATATGTGTCTAATATACCAAAAGGAGAAATTAAATGCTTAATATAAGAAAAAAAAACCCTGAAGGATAAATTAAAAAGGAAAAAAGTTTAACTTTTTTATAACACAAGTCCTTTAAAAACTGGGTCTTTTTTACTGACTTCATTCTCAGCTGAATTAGACCTCTGATCCAGCCTTGTGAAATGCAAGCATGGGAGAAGAGAATAACTGGGAATGAGGAGTAAGGAAGTCTTATGTCTTTTTGTTCAGTACTGGTAATTTATAGACTTAAAGTTACTGTGCAGCTCAAACCTGCACATTTAGATGGCTTCTGGCCAGTTGGAACATCAGAAGCACACACCATAGTTACTGTGTGACATTCCCCAGAAATGACTGAGAAAAAAATAAGCAGAAGAACATAGAAAATGTAATCCAAATGGTTTAACAGCAACAAACACTAATTAATATTTATTTAAACATTAACAGATCTTTATTTAAAATTAGGTCAGAAGCTATTTTTTAACTTTAAGTTTGTTTGGAATTTAGACACTTTAAAACTTTGACAGCATAGCTATTTTTAAGTTTTCCTGTCATTTTTTTATGATTTTTGTTTCTTAATCAAAACCCATTATGTCTGGTAGCTTTCCTTTGACTACTCCAAAATACCTCTTTCCTAAATGCACTCAAGACAATAATTGCAGATCTTTCTCTGTTAGTCTGTGACCTAGCTAATTTTCCTTTTGATTAAGCTATATTTCTCCTCATATTGACAGGTTTTAGTTTTTTTTTTTTTTTTGAAATTCAGATGCTGTGTTTATGAATATCAAAGACATCTTGAGGATTCAGCACTGACAGCATTGTCTGTCATCCTGTGCTGTAGATATAATGTGGAATATGAAATGGGATAAAAACAGAACCAAATACATTTTTTCAGCAATCAGCTGCTTTTCTTCATCCCAGGAATCTCATCCTTGCTAATACATTTTGCTAATCTACACAATGGCAGGCCTGGAATTATCTTAAATTGTTAATAGATAATAATCAGCTGGTCCAGACTTTCTTAGAAATAAAATTGACAACATGGCCCAGCACCCTGAACAGATAAATCTAAAGTGTTCCCCACTTCCCTGGTGAGATTATTCCAAGGGCTGACTTTTCTTGTGAAAAATTTTCCTTCTCTTTTTAACTGGAATTACCCCAGAAGTAACTTTTATTCATTACCCTTTGTCTTTCCCAAGTGACTCCTTTTAAAAAAGGAAATGTCCTGATTTTAGCTAGGGTAGAGGTAATTTCTTCTCAGTAACTGTTACAGTGCTATGTTTTGTATTTTGAATGGGGATAGTGTTGACAACACACAGGTTGATATTTTGGTCTTTTGCTAAGTTGTGTTTATCCTAAGTCATGCTCTGCCAGTGAGGAGGTGTGCTATAGAAACTGGGAGGAAGCACAGCCAAGACAGGTGACCCAAAGGGATGTTCCATGCTGCAGAACATCATGACTGAAATATAAAATTGGAGAAGGTACCCTGAAGTGGGGGCTGATCTGGGTTTGGGAAGGGGGCTCTGATCAGGTGGTGGTTACATTGTGCACCAACCTATTTTTTCCTGTTTATTATCATTATTGCTATAATTTACCACTACCAGTGTATTTTACTTTATTTTTAATTTTCTAGCTGTTCTTATCTCAACCTAAAAGTTTTATTTTGGTTGTGGTCTCCATTCCACTGGTGTGAGGAGCAGAGAGGGGGGCTGAGTGAGCAGCTTCACGGTACCTTATCTCCAGCTGGGCTTAAACCATGACGGGAAGTCTCCATCTTCTTAAACAAGTGTAACACACTTTAAATACTGGAACATAGTAATGACGTCTCCATTAAACCTTTTCATCTCAAGGCTGACTTTCTGCCTTTCCTCCTATGACAGGTTCCCCATTGATCATTTTTGTGCCCTTCTCTGGACTTTCTCTAGCCTGTCCAAACCTTTTTGTATAATAGGAAAAAAAAAATCAAACCCAGTATTTCAGACATGGCCTGACAACTGCTGAGTGGAGAGGCAAAGTTGTCCTCTTCAGAGGAAGGGGAAAATAATACATTAAGCTCCTGTGCTCCTTTGCCATTAAAGTTCTAAAAATTCAAAAGTTCCAAATTCCTTCAAAGTTGGTTAATCTCAGAAACCAGCCACAGACATCTCTTTTTTTGGGTGATTACATTTTCACTGATTGACACACAGAATCCTTCATCTAGGCTATGAACTATCTGTGTGTCATGATAATTACCAAAAATTCACTCTCATGAATACTAACAAGCTGCTTGGAAACTTAGCCAATCTCCCCTGTCTACTTTTTTCCTTCTTAGTGACTTATCTATACTAAATTAGTTCCCAACCATGCTGTGCTAGCTGATATATATTTTTTTACTTCATATTTTGCTTTCAGTTCTATTCCTTGTTCACTAGCACTAAATGCAGTCATATTTAATTATTATTTGTTCACAGACTTGTGTAGGAGCCACAATTCCTGGTCGCAATCAGGGCCCAATTACACTACTTAAATAAACTGCAATGGACAAAATCCAACAATGAAGCAGACTACTGACAAGTCTAGAGCTAAAATCTTTTTTTGAAGTTACATTTTGATTTTTTTAAATTTTAATGTAAATTTTAAATTTTTAAAGTTTTTTTAAATATCTGTTTACTGTCATTGATTTTATAAGTGTTAAAACACCAAAAATCCCATTGAGTGTAACAGAATTGATAATTGTTGCAGCCCTTATACAGCTAAAATGATACAAGAAAAGTGGTCACAAAGTCAGAAGACCAGGACATGTGGAATTCCCAGAAGTTTCTCAAAGTAGATAAAAGCTGTTTGGTTTGTACTGTTGTAGTCTCGACATTGTAACAAAAAATTTTATTTGTTTCCAGAACTGTTAGTCTCAAATACACATGTGGCAATTTGGGATCTTACATGGTGTTGTAATTGGAGTTGATTTTGAAGTGTTGTGAGACAGGGTCATTTTGGAGAATAGTGACAATCTAACTTACTGAGATTTCTCAGTAAACCATATTCTTGAAGGTTACGGGAACAGGAACTTCACTATTCACAGCCACTCCTGTTTTTGAGGATTAAAGGCATTTAGGCACTATTTTCTTATAGACCTAATTGGTCCCATGTTGCATCTTTATGCTCTGTGGACCAGCAATAACAGGAAAAATATTTAAGGAAAGAGTCTGCATTAATCAATCTTCATGAAAATCTTGTTTGTGGGAAATTGTGGATTAGAATATCAAAAGACAGCAGGAGGCCAGAAGATTCCTCTGAGTTTTAGGCAGAGGAAAAGCTCAGAACATGAGCAGACTGGAGGGAAAGAGTAATGGTTCAAAGCAGCATGTAGAACTGATTCATAGAATAATTAAGAATAAGGAAAGACCTCCAAGGTCATCAAATCAGATCATCAACTCAAGTCAGAGCATCAAAGTCCACCACTAAAGCATGTCTCTAGACACCATATCTAGAAGTTTTTGAAGACTTCCAGGGTCTGCTCCAGTGCATGAGTACCCTATCAAGGAAGACATTTTTTGTAAAATCCAATCTAAACCGCCCCTGGCACATGTGTATGTGGGAGACTCCAACCCTGCAAGAGAGAGGTGAGCCGCGGGATCTGGCCAGAGGATCAGTCAAAGACAAAGACTCTCTATATCCTTCCATGTGACCTTCTGTCTGGTGTGAATAATGGAACATTTAACCACTCACTGTAGTAGGAAACACAAGTTGGAAAATTCTGAAGTCTGTCACCAGTACATCAGATCAGCTGTCTAGGTGTATATACAGAATCCCAGGATTCACTTCAGAAAGAAGAACACTATCTAAGTGTTCTGGACCCCCCACTCTTCTGGATCTTGCTTTCAATACCAGCAAAACAATCTCTAGCGCCAGGAGTTTGTATGAGCTATTGCATATTGAATAATAAGTAGGATTTCCCAGTCCTGCTTGTGAAGAGTCTTTGAAGAACTTCATTCAAAATGCAATTGTCAAGGCAGGAGTTAATTTTTAATATCTTTTTAAAATGCATATTCTGTTAACAAAATTAGGCCGAGTGGTACAAGAGAAAAGGAGAAAGAAAGGGCTAAGGAGACTTAAAAATACAGCACTATACTTGATGACCTTTCTCTCTTTAAAATCATTCCGTTCTTTGCAGGTATAACTTCAAAATGTAGAGACATATATTGCTATCTCCATTCTACCCAGTTTGATGACACCTCACTTCTGTTGTCTGCAATTCTCTTATCAGAAATAAGAAACTACAAAACAGACTTTGGTTTTGGGTATGATATTATAAAATGTAGTTATTTAAGTCTCTACACTTTACTCTCATTTTGGATCTGATTTTTCAAATATGGATTTAAGGTTATTTTTGTGTACTTGATATACTTTGTAAAATTGCAGCTCTCTCAAACACTGAACAACACCAAATATCTTAGGCTGTGGTTTAACTGTTAGAAAGGAAAATGCAGGTGGAATTCATTGCCCCCAGTCTCTAAAAGGAAATTTTATTCTTAGCTCAAACAAGGCTGTACTTGTAAAGCAGAGGTGGAGATTATACCAGTTAAATTGTTAATGAATCATTATTAACTGGGCACTTCAGGTGCCAGGGTCAGCTTTTTCTTCGGTTTCTGCGTAATCAAGGGAGACACATTGGCCCCAACTATGACTCACCTGTTGAAAAAGCCTTAGCTACCCGAGGGATGCAGAGATTTAAATAGATTATCCTCCCCTACAATAAACTCTTCTATATGGGGATATATTTATTCATGTTCTATTGACAAACTGCTACTAATTCTAAGGATATGAAATAGATCCAAATAGTAAAGAAAATTTATTAGCATTTATTTTACTGGTTAGTCTTGCCTTACGTCCACAGATCATGGCACAAGTGAATCACAGAATGCAATGAGATGTTTGTATTATACATTATTATAGAGAAAATTACCCATTGTGAAATTTAGTTCTGCTTTTGACTTTTAAAATATGATTATACCATTAAAAGATGTGCATCCATGCAAACAAGTAGACTTGGTGTTCTCTGTATTTAGATACTCTGTCTGTAAATTTAACCTCTTCTAAGTAGCTCAAAAATATGTTAGAATTTGGCCACTAACAATATTATTGGTAAACTCTCTTTCCAAAAAGTGCTGTAGCCACAAAATTAGGAACAACTCTTGGCAGGCAATTTCGCTTTTGAATTGAACATGACCAGTTAAAAGACATGCCAAGGACTTTGCGACAAACTGTGCAAAGTAATTTCATGTCAAAATTTGCTGTATAATTTCTCCCATCAGGAAGTCCTCCTTGTGAGATAAGAAAAAAAATTCCAGTGTCTATCTTGCTCCTGTAAAAGAGAAATGTGGAAGCTAAACCAAAGTGGAAGTTGTTTAAAAGTAAAGATTAAATAATTACACTGATTTATGCACAGAAAGAGCAGTGGGGATAATGTGTTCACTCTGCATCAGCCAATGACACACATCACCACATACAGTATCCTGTCACATTCTAGCATTGTAGATAAATGTCAGCCCTGTTATTTATTTTCAATTTAAAATGCACTAATATTAGCTCTATCATGCTGACAAATCTTATAATGAAGACAGTTGATTATCTTTTTTCCTGAAGGACAGGGAAAGACAAGGACTCATTTCAATGTAATAATGAACATCTCCTATTATTTTATTGGGAAACCAATTCATTAATCCTGGTCTTATTTATGTTGAAATAGTCTATAAGCAAAAGACACAAGAAAGGAGAGATCAGAATCCATCACTTCAGAAAAATTGCTAGGAAATATAGGTGAAAAAGCAAGAGCAATATTTTTCTTTTTATGCACTCTAGTACCTGTGATTAATTGATTTATATTAATTGCTTTACCTGTATTCATCAATTTTGTGTTAATTCCAAATTGTTTTACAGATCTCAAAAATTCTACAGACATTATTACTTAAATCCTTTGTTTATTGAACCACAGAACAAATCACTGGCTTACATGATCGATTGACTGACTGACTGACTGATTGACTGAATTATTTGTATTTCCTTTGTCAAACAAAACACAGTGTATCACGGAGTGGTGTCTTTTTAAACATATGCACAGTCATGTTCTTACATTACGTATTCCAAACATTTGAATACCCATGACTGAGACTGAGAAAATCACAAAGCTAGATTAATTATCATGTACTCTTATAAAACAGTATATTGAAAATTCACTTCTACAAAATGGAGAATCAAACTGAGGATCTGATTTCAACAACATTTGTGAGTGATAAGACATGCACTGAATGAAGAGATGCTCTCATTACAAAAATGGTCGGCTATAAGATATGGTGGTTGTGAAGCAGGTCTGGAGAATCATGAAATAGATTCATCGAATAATCCAGGTGGAAAAGGGCCTTAGGAGATTTCTAGAGCATCCTCCTTCTCAAAGCAGAGCCACTTGTGAGATGAGAGTAAGTTACTCAGCGATTTTTCTTGAACCTCTTCACCAAAGATGGAGCCTGCAGAGGCTCCCTGTGCCGCTCCTGATGGTCCTCATTTGTAAGAAGTATTTTCTGATTATATTTTGGAATCTTTTTTGTTTTAAGTTATGTCTGTTACCATTTTATTTAAAGAGCTTGTATTTGCCTTCCTAATGACTTCCATTTAGATACCAGTGGATTGCTATTAGAACTTCTAAACTTTAGAGGTTATCACTTGATTTTTATTCTTACCTTTATATAGTTAGCAGTCATGTTCAGAGAAAGTACTTTTTTAGCCTGATCCATCAGTTTTCTTTACTTTTTTCAGAAAATTAGAAAAAAAAGGGTGTTTCCTTATGTAGTGCTAGAAGAGGTCTGAATTCATGTATAGTTACTATCCAAAAAGTTGAAGATGATGGAGAGCAAATTTAAACAAATTCCCTAAGCTGTTCTACAACTTACAAATAGACCCTTTTTAAGAAAATAGGAGTTTTTGTACAGTCAAATGACTTGATTATTCTTAAACCAGTGTAATTGCAAATTTCAAAGAAAACACTATATTTTATGGGTTCTAATAGAAATTGTCAAATATGGCAGCTGCCACAAAGTTTTTTAGATTTATGTAGTTGTTCCCAAAAGTTGTTCCTCTATTCTGTAAAAAAGATGAGAAAAAATTTGCAAGTAGGAAAAGTTTCCAAAGAGCAGAGAGAGCAGCATTGGCAGAAGACAAGACAGGACAAAGGGTTTGTTATGAATAATCAAGTGTTGGATCATGCTTGGATCATAATTCCATCATGGAAATTAATTATAACTGTTTAATGTTAATAATGTCCAGTATTGTGCAGCTCCATGTAGATACCTTATACTTTTAAATTCAAGTTTTCAAAGGCATTGTCAATACTGGTTAACTCTCACCATCGACAGGAAGACATGAAAAGTGTTTGACAAATACACAAGCAATAGTGGAGAGTAAAAGGTCAATAAATGTGAATATGAGAGGCTAATGTTAATGCATTAAAATAATGAATATACACACAAAGTGTACTATTTCTATTTCATTCACAGCAGTTGAGCTGCTCTACATCCACTTACAAAAGCTTTTCCGTAAATAAGCATATATGAGATAACCCAAGATTTTAAAACAAATTATTTCTCTCTTGCATTCTAATTAAACACAAAACTGCTGAGGGCACACAATGTAATTAATTAAATTGAACACAAGGTGATTGAAAGCAAATTTAGAAAAAAACCCACTAAATTCTTTTGAAACTTAGATCAATAATGTCTGTTAAATTAAAACGTAATTGTAAATTATTCTTGCTGTAAAATACGGGTTTGTTTTAAATAAAAAATGAGACATCCTATGAAATACATATAGCATTGTTTCTATTTGAGGACTTCACTGTGCTTAGACTATTATGCAACTATGGGATTGCAGCACATATCCAGGGGCTGATTGATGTTTTGTCATTGAATAGGCCTGAACTGAGGGGTCTGTAGAAATGCATTCCTGTAATGAATATGCAGTACCATTATGCAATATATTTTTAAAAAATCAGAATGTGATTCTGATCTTTACACAAAGGGACATTTGTGTAAAATGCATCCAGGAGACTTAATGAGGTTATAAAATATTTTGTTTTGTCCCATATGCTGTCTCCATTTTGAAGAAGGTTAGGTTCACTTTTTTTTCTAACATGATCTGTACTTTGATTATCTCAGCCCTGCAGGATCAGTGAAAAAGTTGAGAATTAAGCCTTCTTTTGTAGTACAGCTTCAAAGTATAGAATAGGAACTGGGGAAAACAACTGAAGTTAAAATGCTGTGTGTACCAAAACTGTTTTCACTTTGGCTTCTTCAATCAAATACAATGGATTCATTTCAACTCCCAGTATTGCTAGGATACTTCATAAAATGTAATCTTTTTAATATCAATATTTCTCTGCAGAGTTCTGTTTGCATAAAGGTCTTTTCTTCCAGTGACATTTTCTGCACAAGTGCATTTTATACCTGGGTCTGATCTCCGGTCAGTCATTGTCTTACAGGTTCTGTATCTATTATCTGCATTTTCAAGCAAAACCAAAGAAGTAATGTAGTCTCAGAGCCAAAAAGAAGAATTTAAACACTAACAATATCAGTAAGTGAAGACCTGTTCAAGGACAACACCAATCACCTAGGATCATAGAACCATAGAATGGTTAGTGCTGCAAGGGACCCTAAAGTCCCTCTAGTTCCAACCCCCTACCACAGGCAGAGATGCTGCTCACTAGATTAGGTTGCTCAGGGCTCCATCCAACCTGGCCTTCCAGGGATGGGGCATCTACAGATTCTCTGGGCAACCTGTTCCAATGCCTCACCATCCTCTCAATACAGGATTTTTTCCTAATGTCTAATCAAAACCTGCCCTCCTTAAGTTTAAAACCTTTTTCCCTTGCCCTGTCACTATCTCGCCAAATAAAAATTCCCTTTCTCCCTCCTTATAAGCCCCCTTAAGGTAATGAAATATCACAATAAGGTCTCCCCAAAGTCTTCTCTTGTCCAGACTGAACAGTCCCAGGTATCTCAGCCTGTCTTTGTGGGAGAGGCATTTCATCCCTCTGTTTATCTTTGTGGCTTCTCTGCCCCCCTCTAACAAGTCCATTTCTTATGCCAAGGACCTGAGGCTTGGATGCAGTACTCCAAGCGGTGTCTTACAAAGGCAGAGCTCAGTAGCTCTGTTTTAGTTTTTTTTTTTTTTTTAATTTATTTTTATATTTTGTTTATTTTGTTTTGTTTTGGGGTTTTGTGGTTTCTTTTTTGCCTGGTCCTGCCCCAGCCATGGGTGTTATGAGAGCAGTGAAGACCCCACTTCTCTGTTATTTAGTTGCACTGCTCCCCTTAACCCTGCCCTTTTCCTACCCCCAGCCAGGGATAGACTACATCTCTGCAGGCAGCTCAGTGCACAAACCCCCTTCTTTCTGCAACTGAACAGTTCTCCTTCAGCCTTTCTTTGGTCTAATTCCTGGTTGAACTAAATGGTGGTGAAGCAAAAAATGCAATGGGTCACTTGACTGTCCCTTCTCAGGAGGCATGTGGTTCACACTATGGTAGCTGCAGGCCTTTTCCCCTGCAAATTTCAGCATTTCACAGGGGGAGCAGGCCCCCCATTTCTGCCAGAAATAGCTCTTTCCATTTTAAAATATTTGTCTGTATTCCTGTCAGCTTCACTGGGATTTATGCTCTCTGATCTGCATGACTAGCAGTGCTGCTTTCATCACTGTTTCACAAGAAGCCTATTTGTAAACTGTGTTTTCCACTGATTAAAGAGGAAACTTGTTAAAATTGTAGGATATTTCAGTGTATCTCAGAACAATTCCTAAATCACTCAGCATTCATGTGTAAAGTAACTTTAGGTTCACATTGGGAACTAAGTTTCTTGCCAATTCTTAGCCTCACTGTTTCCTAAGAGTCAGTCACTTGGGCACAGATACATTTCTTAAAATTATACATTTTGTAAAAATATCTTGCAAAGTCTGTAGAGAAGCTACTTGCTCTTAAGCTATAAAGTGCTTTTGAAGCTCTGAGGAGGTGAAATGTGACCTGTTTGTTTCACTGCAGCGCACAGCAGCATGCATGAGAAGTCAGGCAAGAGAAACTTAAAAGAAAATATTGAGCTGCTTGCTGTCTTTTTAAGCATTCTAATCTCTTAATAAGAGTTGGCAGGTGCTAACGGTTTTGTGCCTGTTTCTTTCTTCCTTTTTAGTTATCTTAGTTCTGTGGAGGTAGATTCATTTTCTGGGTTCACTAAGTATTCCTTCACCTGCCTTGAAATGGAACTGCAGGCCCTTTGATAAATACATTAAAAGGTTATCAAATTTCACTGTTGTTTCTCCAAGTGTATTTGTTTTCTCAGATGAAATGTTCTTTCTTAGCTTTCTAGAGCAGTAACCTCTATGGATCGCAATAATTGACCCTGCTTCTTCTGAAAGAAAAACAAATAACGGTGCAAAGGAAAGACTTTACCTTAATTCTTCAGCAAAGACATTCAAAGCAGTGCTAAAAATGGGACTTCCTTCTGTGCAGATTTCAGCAGGTACCCAATGAAAATTACCATACCAAATTAACCCCCAATAATGCCATTAGGAGAGATTCACCAGATGTAATTTCCGCCTGTTGTTAATAAGAGCAGTTTGTATATCATGAAGGAAGACAAAGCCACAGGAAGCTCTGGTGCCTTTACTGTTTTCTCACACTAACATGTCTGAGGCAAGTACCAGGCATGTGGAAAGGAATGGTAAAACTCAGGCATCTAGCCTGAATAGGTTTAAGGTGGTTTAAGCATTGGATGCGATCTGATTAGAGCACCTTTAAACTAAAACATTTTGGGAGAGACATCTAGATTTTGGCACAGGGACTTACACAGGAGGTAAGAGGCTGCAAGATGACATGCCTGACAGAGGTCCTTGAAGTGCATGGAGAAAGGAGCAGGGCTGTTGCATCTCCCTGCTTACATGGCACTAAGCTCTGGAGCGTAGGAAAGGGGAGACAATTTTGCCACAGCTTGAACTGCTCCTGGGAGATGCTGCTCATGCACACACCCCAGTCTCTGGAAAAAAACAGGGCCATTGTATCTCAAAGCCATAACCCCTCCTGTGCCGTCCCCAAATGCATTCTGTGCTGTGCTGCTGTCGTCAGGCTGAGACAGAGGTGGCTTGGTAAGGTTTCTGTAGATACTCCCATCTTTTTCTCTAGCATACATCCTTCAGATGCACTGAAAAAACACTTTGTGAAACAACCACAGACACTATGCACATGTAAATATATTGACTTCAGAGGGATTCAAGTTAAGCATGTACCTGAGGGCCTTTCCAAATCAAGACTGAAGCACCAGCTGTGAGTGGAATGCTGTCTCACATAACTTTACTCATGCTTTGATAAAATAGTTGTATTCCCTGTCAGTTTTTAGATTAATCTTTTTTCTTCATTCCTGTATTGTCTAAAAAGACTGCAAGGCAAGAATGCTAGCCTGATGACAATATAAACAATGACAATAAAAATATTACAAAAGATCATCTCTGCTCTGCTAAGTAAAAGGTGAAGGCCAAATGGCACCAATTGGTTCTCATGCTGCCCAAAGCTTTAGCCCTTGTGGTAGATGTAGTATTTGTAGCAGTTCAAAGGCAGAGCTGGGGAGACAAGAGTTAAATACGTGGGTAATTAAGATCCAGAGCTTTCTCTCTTGCTCTTGTTCTTCTCTGCATTTCTCTTGTAAGTATCAAATATTCTGCACATTTTTTTTCGACCTTTAGGAAACAGTGATGACCCTCATGATTTTCAGGTGTTACATTTTAGATCTGAGCATAACTTGGTAGCATGAAAATGGTCAGTATGTGAGCCATTTCATATAATTTGCTGAAATTCCATTGTGCTTTAGATCCACTTCTAAGGTAAAACACAGTTTTACCTTGGCTTCTGCAGCACTCAGTGAGGTAAAATATGAGACACTTGGGGAAAAATCAAAAACTCAAGGTTATCTTCATTATGTTACTGAAGAATTTCAGGCCAATAAACAGCAGAACATTTGAAAGTACTGAAAGCAAGCACTCTAAAGATACATGTGTATTCAGAATAGTACTTAAATAAACGGCCAATAAAAATATTACAATGGGAATAGAGAAAAAAAAAAAAAAGCTGCTACCAATTCAGGGACATTTGTGGGACAGTCACTTCTTGAGGTCACAAATGCAAGCAAAGCTTATTACCATGTCAGCAAAGAATTCATACAAGTACTTTTCACCACATCATTGTTTTGTGGTGTGAAGGAAAAGCCATTCAAGATCAGAACTAAAAAAATAAACAAATACCCAAGTTCTACAAGGGCAAGGACAATGACAGTAGGACACACAGTTCTTGTATACAGAGTCTGTGTTCCTGGCAATAAAAGAGCTATTCCTTGCTATTCCTTAACTTCTGCTATTTTGCTATTTTTACAAAAGCTTTTATTTTCCATATCCATTTAAACTCAATGGAACACAATGACCAGAGTTTACAATATAGTTGTGGAGATTTAAGAGGGAGGGAAAGTGGAAGACCTTCCCTCCTCTCTACTTGCATATTTGGTTATAATTTACCTCACACAGCCTTGAGTCAAACTGAAAGGGAATCTGGGACAATTGCCTATTCTCTTCAAGTCCAAAAGCATCTCTAAAACTGTTTGGTCATGGAAATGGATCATATTTCCTTCTGAGACAAACCACAGCTTTGAGAAAGATAAAAATATAGGGAAGTGACAACACTTTTCAAGCTACTCTTGTCTATTTGTAAGTAAGCTTTTCAGTGCATTACAGTTTTGTGGAAATTACATGCGTAGGGGAATGAAGATGGAAAGCAAAACACTCACTATGACTGATATGTTATCTAAATCAACTCTAAATGGAAAATATTGTGATTCCCAGAATTTTGTGAAAGCTAGCAATTTTTACAATCCTAACAGACCAATGTTCTTTTTTCCAAATGCACGCTTTAAGGAACTTCTGTTGAAAGCTCCATGGAGAGGAGGAGAATCATGTGGAAATTGCTTCCTAATTATTTCAATTGTTTCTGTGCACCCTGGAACACCCACTGACTTTCATTAATGTAAAACATGTGAAAATATGGATTTTCTCATCAGTAGAAGTAGTAGGACTATCTTACAGCAAAGGCTCTAGAATTATAATCTGTCTAGGCATCTTAAGAAGGAAAGCCTTGTTGATGTTCTGTGACTCTAGCATTCAAAAGGAGCTAGAATTCAGACCAGGAAAGACATTACAGAATTGGAACACTAATGAAACCAAACCCACTGATATTTCAGAAAGAAATTACATCAGTGATGGGTCTACCACAAACTAATCCAGATCCAGATTCAGATCCACATTCCTGCTGAATAATGAAGCCAAAGATCATTTAGCCTACACTGGGCCTTCTAGAAGAAGCAAGAAAATTACTTGTTCACGTGTTTCTTCGCTTGATTTTTTGTTTGTTTTCTTGTTTTCAATACCTTAGCACTGACATAATCATCAGGTTACTTCATGTAACTCTGAACAACCAGAAGAGTTGGATATTGGTTTTAAAATATTTGAAGTATATATTTTCACAAGAATTTCATCTGATGAAATAGCTTACATTATGCTATTACACTTTGATATTTTTTTGACTTTTCTTATGTCATTATTGTATTTTTAAATTTAAAGGTTGAAGTATCTCTGGTGATCTTGGTGAGTGAGACTTAGTTAAGTGAAATTAATAGTACAAAGCAATAGTGAACTTCACAATACATGTTCTATTAATTTAATTTTAAATAGGTTATAAATAGACTGTCAGTCTGTCAATAGGCAACACTTAGAATTGGTTAAGAATCAGTTCATTTCATATGTGACGTGTAAGAGAAGAAAAAGAGGAAGCTGCTATGAAAAATGGATAATAAAATGGATAATAAAATCCAACGGACATTAAAGTATCCAGTAAGAAAAGTTCAAAGAAACCCAAGAATTTAATATTTTATCTGCAAACTGACATATAGAAAAGCAACTGAAGGAAAAAGCACTTCTGGAAATTCAAACTCATATAATTACTGAAACATTACCCCAAAGAAGTGTTATCCTAAATAAGCCAAATATAAGGAAACTCCTTCATTGAAAATAAACCCAAAATATTTTATATTCTCTGAAACTTGAAAAATACAACAACAGAAGCTCTGCTCAGTGTAAAATATCACATAACTAAGAAAACCCAATACAAATAAGTTATTCATAAAAAAATCAGAAGACACTGATATGATGCTATAACAAAACTAAGACAGAAATTAAATGTAACCAGGAAATCTCAGCAAATTGATATTGATCAAAATTCTAGGAAAAGACAAATTATTTTCTTCTTTAATAGGGAGAAAAGTTGTTTGGATGAACACCAGCTAAAGTGTAGTCACTAATTTTGCCTACATACTAAACTAAAATTCCTCTATAAGTCTAAACAAAAATATATAAGCAGGTCATTCTGGCCTTCTAGTTACACCCAAATAAATGAAATACATATTAATGAAATTTGATCTATCTGTTATTATATAAGTTTAGATGATGGAAAATGTACATGTCCTTGGCCAAGAATTTTTCTAGGTGAGTTCCTCAAATTCACAATAATTGTATCAGCTGATGTGCACATCCCCCTGAATGAATTTGACGTTTGGAGATATAAGAGTGGAGCTTCAGGTCAGTCAAACAGAACTTTTGACCTCTTGCATTTGAGGGATGAGTTGCAACATGACCTACAACAGCTGGATCTGCAGGCAGAGAAAAGATGTTCCTTTATAGTAAAGGTAATGAACATGAGGTTGTGACTTTTTTGGCACTTAGTGCCATGTTCTAGTTGACAAGGTTAAAAGTTGGACTCCATGATTTTAGAGGTCTTTTCCAACCTAAAATGATTCTGTGATTTTGTGATTATTAATATTATCCATATTAGTTTATGTCTTTGCACATAGCTTTTCACCTGTCTGCAGGGTCTTTTAAAAAAGAGGTTTCCAGTTTAGTAATCTCCCTTCTTGTCCAGATAAGGGCTATTTCAAATAGCATACCTTCAGTTGAAAACCATATCTAAAAACCCCCAAACTCAGAAGCTTTTCTCAATTCAGTGTTTCATATACACTGAAATTGTGTCCTGAACCTATATTGTAGTAGAATGGGGACATGCTGAAAGAGAAATTCTTATTTTCTCTTCTAAGACATTCTGGTTTACCCAATAACACCCTTCTGCACTTACAGTATGTTACAGTCTGCTCTTCCTGGTCCCTAATCTCAGTGTGAATGTTGAACTCCTCAGGAGATAAACCTGAAATTTCAATATACTCTTCCAAAATTTTTGAGAACTTGAGCATGTAAAGCTGATAAAGAGATTTTTTTGCTCATAAAGAGATTTCCAGGAAACCATTCTGCCAACAAAAAAATTTCTTTATATCTCTTTTCTTAGCAGTATCCTTATCCTTATTCTTAGAACTATGGAGACGTACAGAGCATTTATTATTATTGCTTATTAAGCAGAAAGATTGAAATTCATTTAGTAGAAAACCTCTCAAAAATCAAGAAGTTGCAAATACTACTATTATATATATTTTCCCCAAGATGTACAAAAAATAAGCTATATTTCCTGAAAGAGAAACTTTCAAGCCAAAACTTCTCTTAGCCATAAAATTTTGATTATTGAGAATTTATTATGCCAGAATATCTCTGCTGCTAAAATCAATTATAATTAAAGAGTAATAAGAAGAGATTATTAAGCATCCCCAATGCTGTTGAATTGCCATCCCCAATGCTTATGAATTATGTGATTTTACAGTTTTCTCCATTAGATTCTGCATTTCTTAAAATCAGACTTGCAATTTCATAATTTCCACAAGCAAAATTTAAGGTGATAGACTACATGAATTAATGAAAATGAGACAGTATAGCACTTAGCCATGTCCAGACTATGAGACTACTTGTATGCATAAATTTAAAGCAATTTGTGATTTTGCTGTAGATGTCTTAACAGGGTTTTGCTTTATGATTATGCTGAGCCAGCATGTGCTACCATTCAGCTGTGCAAAAACAGATGTTCTCTATTAATTCTAAATTCAGTAAAACTGATGCATTTTGATTTGGAATAAATTTATATGCTGCCCTGGGGGTACCTTCCATGTAACACAGGGCATCTTGTTCACAGTTTGGGCAAGCTATAATAATTCTGCTTTGTTTTATGTCTTTATCCTAGAGCTAGAATAAAGCTGTAGAACATAAAAGATTTTCCTTATCAGCATGATATACAACATTATTGGTATAATTTTCTGTAAAAGATAAGGTTAGCATCATTGAGAAAGTAATTAATATAGTCATGATCAAACCTCTCCTCTTAAGCAATCCCTAAAAACTCCAGAAAAACTCATACTTTGTGATTGGATATGCCTAAACATTTATTACCACAGCAAACCCCCAAGTTTGGGTTTCCAGTGTTTTAGGACTTGGATTTTTAGGATTGGCAGAGACAGGGATACTGCTAAGAACACAGTTCAGTTACTCCAGTTATTTTATGGGCTAAAATTCCTGCTGGAGATATTCTAGGCATGTTAATTTGGTAGAAAATTTTTGAAACTGCAATTTTTTACAAAGTTTTTTTCCATGAATGCAGGCCCAAATTGAAATGTGCTGCAAATAAGAAGGCACGATATGATTTAATAAAATAAGCTGAAGCATAAAAAGAATTTTACATATCCCAAACCAAACATTTTGCAAAAGAGATAGTTTCAAACATTCTGTTAAGAAGTCATATCTTTAGAAATTTATTTCCCTTTTCACAGTTCTCTAACCAAGCCCCGGAACTTGAATTTTTACTCTTTTTGACTAAAATATGGGAGCTTAAAAAAAGGTCTAGTTGACACCTGTAGAGTACAATTTGCCAATAGAGTGCAGTGTGTCTTCACATGTGTGCTCTTCCATATTTCTCTCTACCAAAACCAGAGGAAAATATCTGCTTCAACTGATACAAGTAATTTCTGTGGCTCCTAACAGAAGAGCTATGGAGACAGAGATAGAGCACACTATCCTAAATGAAAACTGTTTCCATAATTATTAGCTGTTAATTTTAAATACAGTAAGTTTTCTTTTTGAAAAGCAGATTTAACTGTTGCCCTTTTGAAAAGATAGCAATGTCTATCTTTTCAATGTCTACCTGTCTCGTATGAATGAATTTTAATAGAGGGAAATATTTCAAAAGTTTACATTTAAACATATAATCAAATAATGAAAAAAAAATCCATTTTCTTCAAGGTCTAGTAGAAAGTTCACTATAGTGCTCACTTTTACAAAAGATAAAGCAATTTTAAGGTTAAACTAAACCCAGAAGCCCCAAAGAGGGATTTACAGAGAAGGATGTGAGCAATTATAGATCCGGGGAGGTTCATTCATTCTGTAACAATACAAGGCAGTCTAGTCCCAGTAGAACAACACTGAAGTCAGTACAGTCTGTCTGGAGTAGTTCAATTCATTGGTTTTATGTGTTAAAAGTAAAAACAAATAGCAAAATTGCTTTCCAGAAGCCACTACATATGTAAAGCAGTCAAATAAGTTGAATAGATTGTTTGCTAGTTAATAAGTCACACCTTGCACATTTTTATTGTTTATGTTTCCAATTCCTTTGCCAAAATCTCCTCAAAATATATGTTTTCCTCCCCCATTCTTTGATTTAATTTCTTGTAATTTCATTACTTAACATTTTTTGTTGTTACTTTGTAATAACAGATGTTGGGTTTTTTATGAGTAAAATTTTTCAATCTCTGCAAAGCACTTTGCAAGACAATCACATAAAACTTGTGGTTTCTGCAATTATAGACTGTTTTCTCTCTAGTCTTCTAACAGCTCAGGAAAACAGATTTACAGGAAAACATTGGGTTTTTTTCATTAGTATCTAGGAAAGTAGCAAGGCTTCAAACAGCTAGGTCTAGTGGAAGGCGTTCCTTCCCATGAAGGGGAGTTGGAACTAGGTGATCTTTAAGGTCCTTCCCAACCTGAACCATGCTGTGATTCTGTGATTCTACCATTCTATGAAAATAAAATATATCTTATTTAAGTTAAGCATGTTATGACATTTTAATATTCAGTGTGATTTCTGAAGCTGATGTGTTGTATTTTTCAATACATATTTACTCATTCTTCTTCAGCTTCATGTGCTTTGACCCTCAATCAAACACAATCAATTCATGACTTTACCATAAAAAAATGTCTGAGATGCAAATCAGTTTATGTGTTTTCCTGGGCTGGAAGGGGAAATAATGACAGGATACTGAATAAACTATTATTTGCTTAATCCTTCCTTTCTGAAGCAGATAAAGGGTGCCCAAATGATACTTTGGTTCCCATATCTACAATTTACTGCTAAACAGCAAGAGGTGTTATCACCTGGCAGTGTGGAACAACAGGAGAATACCATCATAGTGTAAACATGGAAGCTGTTATGGAGGAAATTAAATGTTTCCTGTGGTTATTTGAAGTGCATTTCAGTTTTTTATAGCCTTGGTCACTTGAACTCTCAGTGTGAATTATAAAATATAATGCGTGGCTGTTAGACCTGATTAAATGTATGCCATGGCTGTTAGGTCAAAGATAATAATTAAAAATAAAATCAAAAGTGAGAGACAGCCAAAAAAACAGCAAGAGGGAGAGATAAATAATTATTTGGATGTTGCAATGTGAGGGATTTTATCATTTACACAGTTAGAAAGTTATTCTCTTCAAAAGGACTTATCCTTTTTACACTATTCATATTTAGTGCTCTCTAAGACCCTGCTACTCCAACAGACCCGAATTTGCTGTTTGTACTTTTCTATGAGGCTAAAAAGGTCATCTGCTTCAATAAAAACTGCAAAAAGCAACAGCCATTCGGAAAGATGAAAAAATGCACCACTGATCCTCTCTGTACAGCTCTCATCTGCTGACATGATTGAATCATGTTGTGCTGTCACATCCTATTACTGTTTTAAATGTGTATGCGTGGTTTCAGTTGTGCTTGCTTCACAAAGGCAAACTTGTATTTCAAAAGCCAAAGTTTCCAGCAGGTCACTCAAGGGAGATAAACCAAAAAATGTTAAGATAGAACAATCAGAAAAACAACTATTCTTGAAAAGAATTGCTTAGTCTTATTGATATGGATATAAAACCCAGTATATTAATTAAAAATTCATTTATTTGCAAAAAGCTTGAAATCTTTTTCCATTTATAATTACTGGGATTGTTTTAAGAAGTAACATAATAAGGATACTAAAATGAAGTGTTTAAAAAAAAAAAAACCACCAAAAAAAAGATTCATATGGTTTTTAATCCTCAGATTTTAAATAGTTTTCTCACAGTTTTTGATGCAGTCAATCAGAATATCTGCTTTTTCCAGAGCTCTATGCAAAATAGAAAATAAAATAAAAAAAAATTATAATATAACTACTTTGTACTAAATGATATCACTCTCCTGAATTTTAATACTTTTTTGTTAAATATCTCTGATTTCCCTCCTTGCCCCAAATAATCTTATGATTTTGTGACCTATTTACTGCCCATTAATTCCCTCTGTTTAACACAGGAATCAGAGGAATCTATAGGCGCTATAGAATAGGTGAATGGCAATAAGTATCCATGTGCATGTGTGCCTAAACTTGTGTGTCTGAGAGTCCTGTCATGCTGCATTTGCCTTTTATTCCTCCCTTAAAAGTATATATGCAAACTCTTGCTTTCTAGAAAGACATTGCATAATCAGAGCAAAAAACCTAGAATAAATCACAGTGTAATACATATTAAAAAAATCTCTTTCAAAACCTTAATTCTTTTTCATCAAATAATTTTACAGCATAAAGTGTTCCATGTAATTGAAAGGAAGTTTCCTTGTGAGTTTTATGTAGTTTTGGTTTTGCTTCTCTGTCTAGTAATTAAAACTACTGCAATCCATTGGGTAATGGCAGCTAACTTAGAGTATGAAAATATCACTACAAAAATCCTTCAAAGTTATTTCAGGTGAAATCCCTTGTTTTATAACCTCTAACTGTAATATGTTGCCAGCCTGACAGTCTTGAAATATGTGCACAGGAAAAAAAGAGCAAAATTATTTCATGTGGTTATTTATTGCTTCAAGAAGTCATTCAAAATTACAGGGAAAAACTCTATAACACTAGGGACAGGTCTTAATAATTTAATAATAGAACTTAATCAGGACTTAAAGGGATCACTGGAGTTAATTAGCAAGACAGAATTCTTGTTATATGCAGCCAATCTGAGAGGAACATAAATAAAATGAAGCAATGATCTATGCCTGAAAGATACATTATGTATAATCGCAGAGGCCATATACTGTACCAGCATAATAGCACAGAAATTAATTGTGTCTAGAAAATATTTCCATACAGTCCATCTGCTGCAAAATATTTTAATACAATTTATTTCTACATATATATGTGTTTCTTCAGAGGGGAAAGTAGAAAAAACATTAGTTTATAGATTGCTTGTCTAAGTGCCAAAGAAAAGGGGGATCAGATACAATGATTAGCACCAAAATTATCACAAGAAGACTCATGTGAAGTTAAGATTTCATGGCTGGATTTAAGTCATGAAAAAAAGAAACTTTCCCAGAAAATAATCCTGGATATATGATAGCAGTACAGCACAATGACTATGTTTTTTCCCTCCCATAATACATAGCTTTCATACAAATGCCCTCAAGCAAGAAGACAAACTAAATAGAAGCATCCCCTGCTTACTCCTGCAAAAGCTGCCTTGAGATGGGAAAAAGCATCAGGGCTGAATGGTGAGAATATGTGGGATGTAACTCATTGTAAGGACTTCTGTTTAGATTTGTAATCACTTTCTTCAAAAGTTTCTCAATTTCCTAAGTATTGTTGATTATTTCCTCAGTATTGTTGATTGTTTCCAAAGCATAGATTACTTTACATTTAGTGTTTAGATGCACTAATGCACTGAAGAGTAAAATGCATATTTGTAGCCATAGGGCTACAGCAAGGCTGTGCATGACACAGAACTGCTGCAGAAGCAGGACTGGCGGCCTCATGGTTTAATGCTGGCCTATCTGCCACTGATAAGGTAAGCCAACAAAAAAATGTTGTCTGATGTTACAGCTAAGCCAGTCTGATGGCTAGCTGCTCCCAACCTGTTCCTGTGAGTGAGAAGCTGGGCTAGACCATGGTTGATGATCTCTCCAAAACTTTTTTTTTCTGTGTTCCTACTATCAAAAGGAAGATCTCTTCTGCCCTCACCTCCCTTAATCCTTAATTCTCTGGTTTGAACCTTCAGTGAGTTCATTTAGGGACTTAAGTAATACAAAATTACTATGACACAAAAAATATAAGGAACCTGTTAATGCCATTTAACTTCCTGAATGGTTCACTAATCATTCAGGCAAGATTCCATTCTGCCACCAAATAAAAGTGAGAGGAGAAAATGTGTGGCCATCATGAAAAGTGTACAGTGTCCTCTTCTGCAACAGCCAGCCTTCAGGTTGCACAGCTTTACCATCAAATTGCATGCTAAATTTGAGGGGGTTTTTGTTACCACAGTAATTCAGGTGAAAATTTACACTGTTATGCTATACCAGCTTAATCAAGCTGTAGTGGTATATTCCATATTCTGTTACCAATACTGTTAAACATATTGATTAACAAAATTTTTAATAAAAGAAAATAGAAAAAGAATATGTCCTACTGATTCTTAAAGGTCATAAAATTCTCATGCCATTTTTTCCCTGAACTGCTCTAAGTTAAAAAAAATATAGATTCCTTTCCTTTCCTTTCCTTTCCTTTCCTTTCCTTTCCTTTCCTTTCCTTTCCTTTCCTTTCCTTTCCTTTCCTTTCCTTTCCTTTCCTTTCCTTTCCTTCCCTTCCCTTCCCTTCCCTTCCCTTCCCTTCCCTTCCCTTCCCTTCCCTTCCCTTCCCTTCCCTTCCCTTCCCTTCCCTTCCCTTCCCTTCCCTTCCCTTCCCTTCCCTTCCCTTCCCTTCCCTTCCCTTCCCTTCCCTTCCCTTCCCTTCCCTTCCCTTCGCTGTGTCAGGACCACTTATTGCAGGTCTATTCAATTTATAAAACATGGAACAAGAATATAAGAAGATGCTATCACTGAAATACGAACTAAGTTTAACTTTAAAGCTTTATAAGTTTAGCACCTTACATGAAGTTAAGTTTTAGAAGGATTCTATTTTTTGTTGGTATAAGACAGAGGAAAATCAAAATTGCAAGTTGACTAATATTCTATGATTTGAAAAAGAAACAAAACATAATTTTTAGACCTCTACTCTACTGAATGTCAAGATATTACTCCTGTCACTGGATCTTGATTTCAATAATTTGTATGGCAATTTGCAGCTTACCTCTTCACCCATGTAAGGTTTGGGCATGGGACTGATATTCTCACCATATTCATCTAAAGCACCTTGTAAAATTTATCTGCTAGAAATCTGAATTCCTTTGGAAGAGCATGTTAAACATCAAAATGCTCACCTTTCCGTTTAACAATGTGCATGATATCAATTTAGGACCAAAGTAAAAGCATGTTTAAATAGGTACATAACTAAATCCTGTGAATAACTTACACTTCAGTGACTCTTAACATTTTCTTAAGTCAGGCTCACATTCACAAGAGAATGGAATAAGAACAAAAACACAAAGAAGTCCTGAATTTTGCAGGCAGTTAAGTTGGTCTTCAGTGCAATTTCAGTAGGCCCATGTAGGTAGGGCCTGTCCATGTATGGGTATGTGTACAAAAAGCCCTGCTAAAACTTATTGTTATTTACTCATAGTGATGTCTTCTATGTTCAAACGAGAGATATATACATATATATATGTATAATGAAGGATTTTCAATTGATGATAACATGAAATTAGCAATTTTTTATTCTAAACGGTTCAGTTGTATGAGAAATATGCACAACATATATATTAATATGCTCTATATCTACAAGTAGAAATTATGTGTATTTTAAAAATGTCTGCTGCAACTTTACGTAATTTAGCTTTGCATAGGTCTATGAACACATATAGGTCCAATATCTGTTTTAAACTCTGAAGCCTTAAGATTGTCTTTTCCAAATGTAAGTTTCACAACATAAAGCATTAAGAACATGCCAAATCTAATAATCAGTAATTTAGGCCAGTATTGATGCCTAAGATATATACCTTTGGTATAAATTAGATAAAATCTTAAGATTCCTATAGAAGTGTTAATTAAGAAGTAACTTGATTTTTTTCCCACAATTAAAAAAGGAATTCAAATTCAGATTTCACTTAATATGTTACTAATTACATCTTGACCTGTGGATGAAAATGTCAACTATAATGATCTCTAAAAATGAGAAGTAATGTGGATTAATTGGATACACTTCTAGAAAGCAATTTTTCTTTTATTGTGATTATGCATCTATATATTGTTTTGCAAACTTTATGCCTCCAAGCTGAAGTTAAGAAAATAACGGTCATTAAGCTTAGTTTTTTAAACTATTTTTTTCTCTATACTTCATCAATTTATTTATGTATTTGCTATAAAAAAAGAAAGAACATTTTCCCAGTAAGCCTATCTGCAAATTAATATGATGGAACAGAACAAAGGGTATATGTCAAGTTAGTTCCTTGTATGAAACAGATTAGGTAACCACAGGGAAAAAGAAAAATCTACATAATAAGTAATAGTGATCATCATCATAAAAATGCATTATTTTGAAATGTAGTTAGAATATATTGTGCTTGCTGTACAGCAGACATTATTTCATGTATTGTTAATTGGTTTTGCAATCTTTTATTACATGAAAAAGCTTATTTCAGACTTTGGAAATACGGAGAACTTTCTTTACAAATAAAATAGTCATTATAACAGAAGGGAACACAGCAGCAAGGAAACTGAGAAAAATTAATCAGAAAAGCAAATTCTTCCTGCAAACTTCCTGCTGCCTTACTCCTTAATGCAATTTCTTAAGAGGGACTTAGTACACCGGCTCAACATTGCTTTCTAGGTTTTCTCCTATTCACAGTTATTTTAAAAATCCCAAATTGAGTTCCCTGCATAATTTTCAAGCTCTTGAGAAGTGAGATATAAAACAGAAAATGCTTTCTACCCTTTATTGTTGAGATCATAAAAGAGTTTTTAACAATCTGAAAGCAACAACGTTGTGAAATAAATCACAATAAATTCACATCCCATTGCCTACTCAGTCAAGCCAGAGATGTGAAATGACACATTTACTACTCAGTTGTCAGGGAGAGAACTTCTGCAGAGGGAGGGCAGCCTCTGCTCAGCAGCCAGACCTACCCAGGAAGCTGCAATTGCAGCCTTCAACTTTTCACTTCCCTGAAGCAAAAGAGGAGTCCCAGATCCAAGCAGTCCTCCAGTTTCTTCATTCTGTATTAACTTTTAGTCACCTGTCCTCACTCCAGGAAAAGTTAAGGGGGTAGGTGATGTTGTTTGGAAATCAGTGCTGTATATTCTGCTGAGAGGTTTGAATTTACTCCTTATTTACAACAGCTGTGGTTTGGAGACTCTGAATGCTTGGAGACTCCTTCTACAAAGTACTGCAGTAAAACTCATAAGTAATGCAATGTCTTAATAAATAATAAAGCAGTGGTGGTAAATTAAGCAACTCAGAGCAGCAAAGAAAGCTCCTATGCTGCCTTCCCCTTCTTACCATCTTAGCAGCTGTCTACATGCATTTTATAAAATTTGTTTACATTAATTCCATTTCTCTTATGTCATTAATCCTCAGATGAGCTGCTAAATTCTCTAAAGGAAAAAAATCGTTCAGAAAATAAATAGGCCATTCTATTGCTATGCTAAAGATAAATCCTGATCAAATTCTTATTTAATCATTAATACAAACTGTGGAAAACTAAAGATAGCTGGTATGTCATTTCCTGAGAACAAATGAAAAGTTCCAAATAAAAAGGAGGATGATTTGAGTGATTTCTTTCATATGACATAAAATGTAATGGGAAAACACCTGGTTCTCACACTGTTGACCTAATTTTATTTATAAAAGTTTTCAGTGTGCTAAGGGAAATGCATGCAGGGAATTCTAGATATAAAATATTCTCTTATTTCCTAGAATCATGCACAAAGTCTGGAAATAAAAGACCTATCATCACAATGATTGATACTAATGGAGATGTTTAATGGCTTTTAATATAATTCTCTATCCTTTGATATATAGTGAAATATTATTCTGCCAGCCAAAGGCATAAAATATTTAAAATTATCTCAAAGTGAAGAATTTTACACCTGTAAAAAAGTAAGGGACTCTGTAATTTCCAAACAAGATGCAGTTATGTTACTTGTATCAAAATGTTTTGGAAAGGTGTTGAAAGACACTTTTCTCTATAATATACTGCCCTCAGAATCTGATTAGCACTAATCCTATTTCTTTTATGGTATGACATCAAGAACATCTGTTTACACATATGTGTTCATAAACTAAATTCCTCTTTAATGTTATATCAGTCAGGTTTGGGGTTTTCTTTAACTAAAAAGACAAGAAATAGAACTAGATTAAAAAGATACATCAATTTTTTCTTATATTTCTTTCAAAAGTGATGGAGAAGGCTATTGTTTTTTACATATATATGAAAAACTGCAGAATAGTTTTGAGCTACTGGCCTTTGTTGATTATCCTGTGCAATGTAAATAATATATCCAAAGAGACTCTCTGCCTTCAGGTTCCTGAAAATTCACAAACTAAAATTTCTCCATTGCTATGAAAACTGAAGCACATTCATGAAATTTGTGTAGATTCTTGTCAAACTGAGCTTAAGGAGCTCAATATCAGCTACACAGAATCTAAACTGCTCAGGAAAGAGAATAATTCATGGGTCTCAAAATGCCTGTGAGTCCTCATTGCAGAGACATGAACATTTTCACCCAAAGCAGAGAAGGTGGCTGCCAGCTTCAGTAGTAGGTAAATGTCTGCCTGTGTCAGGCTAATTAAATAAAAATTTTAAAACTTAAGGAATAGTGATCTACTCTCTTGTCCTTCAGTCATGCTAAAGAGTCTTACATTAAATGGAAAATTTTACAAGTCCATGTCTGAATTTTTTTTTTCTATTTTAAATATCAACCACTTTGAGGACAAGAAGAAATTAGATTTAAAAATAATTCACTGTCATATACTTGTTCTTACTTATGCTGATGAGTGCAGAAAAAAATTTGACATTTTACAGGCAAGAATCAAGCAGAAAGGAACAGTACAAAATCTTGAGTAGAAATAGAATATGAGATCCTTATTCTACATGCCACAGTCTACCTCATTTCTTTAGCACCATGGCACTGTCTATGCAATTGCATCCCCACTAAAACATACGATGACTTGATCCCTTGCATCCTCTCTATATAGCAAAGGACTCTTATGTCATAATATGTCCTTGCTGAAAACATCATAAATTTAGAATTTTTTTCTGGAACTCAAATACACTCTAGTATTTATTTCCTCTAGCTCCTAAGAAAGCATGTAAGTAATATTTACCATTTTTTTTTCCTTAGACGGTGTATATATATATATATATATATATATATATATATATATATATGATCCTTCTTTATTGGGCCTCAGCAATGTCTTTGAGGCTTCAGTATTAATTTGCTTTGCTCACTGTTCAACTTCTGCTGGAGTCTCATATGTCATTTCTAAGAATATTTTAACCTTTCTGTTCTGTGAATCTGTAGGATACATTTTTTCTTGCAGGATCTACTTCCATATTACAGCCAAAAATCACCTACTGTGATATTGAAAAAAAATTACTTGCTTTATTTGGAATTTTCCTTTTTGAATGGAGTCAAGTTCAAAAAAAGTTATCATATTTATTAATGAGACTAAATGTTAAAAGAAAAAATCTTCTGTTTTGCAGAAGAATGAAAACAAGACCTCTTCAATGCTGTTTCGGAGACACTTTTGAATCTCAAGGATTCTCTCTTCTTTATCATTTTAATTACTGAAGTGACAAAATTAGCAGTGCAATCTTTATTTTCCCATTATACTCAACTGAAAGAAAGAGAGAGTGAGAGAATGTGACAGATGGCATTACAAAACTAAGTATTTTCCTCTGCAGTACCTCTTAACTTTGGTATATGCACCATGGGTGACCAGATTCTGAATCTGGGATTTATTTAATCACCTAAAGTGAGGTGTTCTGAATACTACTGTAAATGTCTATTTTCAGCTCTTTCTAGCCTAGATACTGCGCCATGCCTAGGTATGGAACAGTGCCTGATTATGTATTTCCTTAAAATTAATGCTCTTTTTTCTTAAAATATTTAGAGTTTAAACGCAAAGGATATGTTATTTTGTTTCTAGCTACAAGAATATCTTCCTTTGTCCAAAACCATTAGTCTTTTTCCTGTTGCAAACCCTTGTGTATCTAAAACATTTTGGGTCCTTATTCAGCTTGCCTCTATTAGTGACCTAGAAATTATTGGCAAAATTTCTGACAAATTAAAGAAAGAGTTAAATGTTGCAGCTTCTTTGGCTTTCTGTGTTCACTTTTCAGAAATATCAGCTGCTCCTGTGAGAGTCTGACAAATTTCAAGTTCATCCAAGCTTGCTTAGTGACAAAATAAAATAATTTTCAAATGGAAATTAAACTGCTTTTTCTTTTCGACTTGTTGTTCTTTTTCTTTGCAAAAGCTGAACGCTATTGTATACCAGGAGCAGTGACAGATTGTGGTGATAAAACTACACTGACAGTGCTTTTATTGTGAGCGTCCTTCATCATGCTTTTATGGAACTCAAATGTATCTTTGGCAGTCCCTGGCCTCTCTTCACTGCTTGCAGTTTTATTCTCCTTAGACTTATGATAATGCCAAGCAGTAGAAGTTGCCAGTGATAGAACAGAGGTTAATTAACACACCAGATGGGGAGAAAGACCTGTTGAAATGTTCTACAGATTCTTGGCCAAAGTCCAGGCACAGAGGTTATTATAAGGTCCAGGCAGAGTCCCAGCAACACTGGACTCACGGCACCGGCAGAGTGAGTGGCTGCACACACAGCCAGGGACTGTGACACACTGCACCAAGACATGTTATGGAACAGGAGCTGGAGCAGGCAGATGGGCTAGAGGATTTCTTGCTGCTCATTCAAAGGATCTTTCACCATTTGCAAGATTTAGCGAAAATATTCTCTGTTGTTTCATTTTCTTTTGATGTGTATAGATAAAATAATTAGATCATCCCTCCCAAAACTGTTAAAACAGCGATTGTCTGAGATTTCTAAGATAACCTAGTCATCCAGGCTCCCTTTGAAATCAAAGGGAGAGATACCTTCCAAGAAAAATCAATCCCTTTTGTGGCAGACACCTATTAGTTATATGTAATGATATCCTATTTGTTATTCCAGGCCCTCTCACAGAGCTCTAGAACCACAGTCATAAACAGTTGTCTGGGGCAAAGGTTCGTTAACTTCCAATAAATTTAGATACCACATTATTTTTTACAAAAGTGATATAGAAAGTATTTATAAAGGCTTCTAACATGAAATAGATTTATAAGAACAAAATAGTTTTGTTTGTCCAGTTTAGTGCTTTCAGCATTAAAAAGATTAGAAGGAATGAAATGGTTTTGTTTAGCTCCCGCAGACACTTGTTTAGCTGAGAGCAATACTGAAACCCTTAAGCAAAATTAGCTGAGAAAGGAAAATGCGGAGACTCTTGTTATAATATGAAAAGTCATTTAAAATTATTAATTTTTCAATCTGATATTTAGTGTGGATATCTTAGAACCTCTTTATTCTGCCTTTTCTCTGACTATAACAGGGAATTTTCCCTTATGTTTTCTCTGCTAATTAGAAAACAAGCTCACCAGAAAGCAAAGGAACTTTGCCTGGCTGAAAATAAAGGAATTTATAAAATATTAGAAATAGAAGAAATGTTTCTAAAGAAAAAAATCAAAATTCAGAAAATCTGTCATTTGAAATACTTGTTTAAGATAACTTCAAGTAAAATAAAATTATGTACAACAGGTGCAAGTAATGAAGTTCAGGTCAAATTAAATTTGGTATACTGCTTGTTATTCTCCACCTTGTGTTGCATAAGTTTGAGCAGTGATCCAATAAGCATCCAGACTATTTTCAATTTATTTGCACATATATTTTTTTTAAGGTTTAGAAACATGTTAAATATCCTCTTGACTACTTTCTATAGCACCTGCTCTTGAATAGGGGAGGATGTGGAATGAAAAGAATATGATTTTATTATGTAGTCCCTTTGAATTACTCTTAGCCATTTATCTTCTCCATATTACACTTTTATCCAATTGTTTTCACAATTTTGCTGTGCTAAAAATAACAAGAATAATTTATTTTAAAGAGTTATTAATAATTTTAAATTACTCCTAACATAAGAGAAAACACAGTTTATTTTAGTACAGCCTGGTTTTATATCCCATAAAACACATTTTAGTTTAAAGTTACACATGGTCATTGATTAAACCTTGCCAATACTTCTACAAAGACATTTGGATTTATAACATAACAAATAATCACTTGATATACTAAAAGCAGTGTTTACAAGAAAAAGAAAAAACAGAAAGGGAAAAAATATGTAAAAAAAGTTATTTTACATTTAGGAGAAAAGACACATTTTAAATTTATTTTTCTTTTTTAAATGCTACTTAAACATCTGAATCCTGCAACTTTGAAATATTTCTTGCAGCTTAGCATTACAATCCCTTTGTTCATGTCATTTGTATTGCACTTTTGATGGTATGAAAGTTAGAAGATGGATGAAAGTTTAATGTTTCAGTTGTAGTGTTTTCATTGGTTTTTAAAGCGGTTTTGAGGTGGATTCTGAATAAAATCATTTCCCATTCAAATAAGTTCAGAATTTTTTTTGTTCATACCTTATTTCACAGCAAAGTCATATTTTATTTTGTTTTATTATCTCACTTTCTTTCATCTCATTTATTTCACACAACTGGCAGTCTCTGGATAGGATAAAAACATATTTTTCAAGTGTTAAATGACACTTATGTTTTTATCATCTCCCACTGCTGTCATGAGATGCCTTTCCTGTGTAATCTAAAAAGAAATCTACTGAAAGCCACAACAATGGTAATCGATCCTCTCCCAGGTTTGCCATTCCTCTTCAGGAAGTTCCTGACCTAAAAACAGTAGATAAGTTTCTTTCTAGTATTAGCAAGTATTGTTGTTCTTGCCCATTTCTAGTTTTCTTTTCTGGGCATGGGCTAATGGCCACTTCTGAATACTAACCTATATCCAAATTTAATCTTACTTGACCATTCTTTACTTTCCCAAACATTTATATGGTAAGTCTATTGCCTTACCTTAACAACAGTAAAGATACATTTACATTAAAAAAGAGAATCAGGATGGCACTATGCAGCATGGAATACATTGTTAATGAATTAATCAGATTTTAAATTCCTGAAGCACATACTCTTGGTAAGTAGAGGCTTAGTGAAAGCTTTTCTAGGTATTCTGCACCACATTGGATTGAGATACATCTTTTCAAACATTCCCCAGCTGAATTCTAAGGAGTCCTGACTGCTAAGGAGTCCTCTGGAGACAAAAGTTTGACAACACTTTCTTTTCTCTGCATTGGTTAGACCTGGGTCTTGTTTTCCTGAACCACTCAGCTCAGGAATGAAGTGGAGGAGGTTGATTGGTATAAATGAGGCAGTCTGGGCTCATTTCAGCTGTGAATTAAAATATAACAAGACTGAGGTGATGACAGTTCATTTTCTATTATTTCATAACATTATGTAAGTTGCTAAAATTACTGTCTTTTTTTCTCCCTTCAATTTTACAGTCAGAAAATCCTCAAACAGGTTCATTTATACTACCTGTCTGAGACTTTGCCTGGGAAAGTGTATGAATTTCCAATTAACTCAGATTAATTTGCTCCTGCCATAATCAAAATCAAATTGAACATCAAATCAAGTATCCAACGTGTTGCAGCCTAGCAGCACAATATAGGAACAAGCTGGTATGTAGCAGACTATTTGTTATATAATAGTTAAATAAAGGAGATTATAGGTAATAATACAGGTGACTAGGCAGGAACTCTCCATTCCTCCTTGCTTCTTTGGTTTGGAACAGTGATAAAATATACCTTTGAGTTTGGCCTGTAAAACACCTTTTGAAAATGCTGTAACTAAAAGAGCTGCCTGCCTTATGCCAGGGCACAGGACCTGCTATTTTTACAGCTCTCAGGGTCTTGAGGAGCTATTGTCATCATCTAAACCTGAGTTTCTATTGCTCAGTTCCCATCAGAATTCTATTGACAATGCCTTCAAACGACAGACACCTGCCAGTTAAACAGGTACCCCAGTTAGCACCAGTGGAATTGATTCACTTCAGGGACAGCAGATGCCTGTTCCCTGCTCCTACAGTTCTGATGCACAGGAATGAGAGATAATCTGGATTTTAGAAGTGGAAACTGAAGGTTTTATTTACCTCCCTGAAGTATCAAGCAAAGACATATCTGTACTTGAGAAGTTGACATATAGCACCCAGCTTCCTTTGAACTACTTGCTGCTACCTGTGTATTTCTACTCTTTAGTCAAAACTAGTCAGGTTTGTCAACAAGAATTGATTAAATTCCTTCTTTATCCTAATCTGTTTTAACCTGAAGTGACCACACAATCAGTGTGCTTCTGCACACAATTGTGTGGGTAAAAAACGCTGACACTTCAGCAAGTTTTTGGCATAACAGATAACGAAAAGAAAAGAGGATGTTTGCTGTGATCTGACTGAAGAAAGGACATGGGGAAAGGTGACCACATTTTCAGGACTGTTTACAATATCTGTCATGAGATGTCAAGGGAATCTCTCCATAACCTCAAATTAATTATTTTTCTAAAGTTCACCTAAAATTCAGCAGAAGGTAGTTATGGTCTCTCCAATTTAAATGGTGGTTTTGGAGGAGCACTTAAACTTTTGATGTTCTCCTAAAACAGTGTTTGTTATAGAAGAAACAAAGTGTATATAGCAGAATGTGAATTTAGAGCATTAGAGGCAACATTTACTCACTCCCAGAAGTGTCTGGACTATAGCTCACTCTCCCAGTTGCATCAAAGAAGATCTATTTTTTGTGCTCTCTCTAGCTATGCCCTTACTGAAAAGTTCTCACTGTAATTAATTACAAGATCTATGTTACTGAAAGTCTTCCAGAGAAAGTTAACTGATGGTATGGCTGAATGAATATTTTCATTAAAACCTTATCAATGGACTTGCATTTTGACTAGGAAATTATTGATATTTTATGAGAGAAGACAAAAAAAAAAAAAAAAGAAGAGAGGGAAAAGATCTGGAAATTCAAAATCTTTGGGTGATATGACAACTTTAGTAAATATATTACATGTTCATGCTGGTACCTGTCATTCATGGGTTCATACGGGAGCAAAGTATGAACTTAAATTCCCACAGAGGAAGTGTTTTCTTTGGCTGCAGGTCAGAGATGAGAACAGTGTAAGAGCATTTCAGACAATCTCTTAGACCACAGGGTACTCCAGACAACAGCTAGGAAATTTGAAAGACAGCAGTAAAAAACATTTATTAAAAGCTGTCAAGAAAGAGAATGGATCAGAGCAAAGCTAAACCAGGCAAAAGGTTCCGGAATGTGTCATTGGAGAATGGTTTCCTTTGGGATAAGATTCTATTCTAGGCAAATACATCACGGGCCACCATGGAAGATATTGCAGTAGAGATTTCAAGCAGCATCTAGGCAGAGTTTAACCAAAGGCCAGTTACAGAGATCAGTATGTTAGTGGGAGTGGCTATGAGATAACCTGAGCACACACTGTGACACCTGTGAGTGTGTGCTGCCTTTGCCAATGCTACCTGTACATCCCTCTTGAAAGGTCTTGTAAGGTCTTGTATGGTCTCTCCAATTTAAATGGTGACACTTCTTGCCAGGTTTCATAAGGTCTCTGCTCCTATGGAACCCTGCAAGAGCATGATGCTGGGTGTGAACACTGCTGTGCCATCTAGAATGTTCAGCATTGTGCAGGTGAAAGACTGACAAATCTATTCACTTGTCAGAATGTCGTAAAGATATAAAGAACACTAGGGCTGGATCCCACCAGAGATGGGATCTGAGCAGCATGTCATGAGGGAAGACTCATCTGATGTTAAAACAGCTGGGGCTCCCAGCAGCAGAATGGACATGAGACTGCTAACGCCTTTTCTACAACTTCAGTCTTAACCTTGCAGTTAACCAACAACGAGTGACTTTGTTTTTCTTATTGAGATCCTTAAAGATGATTCTTTCCTATGAAAGGAAAATGTCAGCACTCCAATACTAGGGCTGACAATGGAAATTAATGGTTAGTAAATTAAAAGTTACTGAAGTTGGTAACAAACTCACAAAAAATTCTAAATATTAATTTTAACATTCAAGCTCATACTTGTAAGATAACAATTAAATTGGTTTCTTATTCTGTTATTTTTTGGTCAAATGATTACATATAGAACAAGCCCTGGGGATCTACTTTAGGACCTAATTTTTGCTAGCTTTATTGTTCCTTCATACTAAATAGCTATGTAATGGATTACCAGAATATATGAAAAGTGTCGGGCTCATCTATTACACTATTCATGTTTTATCATGAAAACTATAACATTTGTTTGGAAAAAAATTCTTGCCTACTTTTTTATGAGAAAGGGGAAAGATGTTCCGTTTCCTCACTGGAGAACAGAATAGAAAAGAAATATTTTTTCAAGAAGATTATATGTTATTATTGGGCCTCGGCTAGTTGGTTTTCTGTGTTCTGCTCCCTTCCTCAAAAAAAGTTTATTTCCACTTCCTCTCTGAATTAAATTTGGTTTGTTTATAATGATTTCTTTAATACCTTTCTTCTAAGAGAAAGGAATTTTAAAAACTACTTAATTCTGTACAGATTTACTGAAGAAATAAGAGTGATCAAAGATTTACTCAGAAAAAAAATCCCATTCTGTAAATCATATTATCTCTATGAATAATTAAAAATCCACAGTTTTAATAAGAAGCTAGCTTAACAATAATATCATAGCCATCATAAGACAGTCTTTATTAAATATTAATTATTTTGGATCTGTAGATCTTCAAAAATGAAGAAAGAGGTGACAACAAAACTCTTTCCCTAGCTACAAGGAAACCCAAACAAAAACAAATCATCTATCCCTATCCTGTACTAGTGAAATGAGTAGCAAAAGTATTTCATTCATCTCTTTGTGTGCCTTCAGTTGATTCTTCAGAATCAGGCAAATATACTCTACAGCCACTGGCAGCTTACTTTGCTCTAATTCCTGGAAAAATGAGCTTTGGTTTGCAATGTCCTGATTATAAGTGAAGGACATGTATGGTAAGTGAAGGACAGCTTCTTTTGACAAAGTCTTAGGGGAAAAAAGAGAAAAATCAGAGGCAAAGGATTCTGTCACAAATATCTGACCTAAAATATAGATTTTCAGGATTTCATAGAAGTACATTTTAAACTTTAAACCACTTTAAAAAAAAGTGAGTGCATTTCAAGTTAAAAAATAATGTAAAATATTTTTGTTAAGTAATTTATGTTCTCTTGTTTTAGTCAAAATAAAAAAAATAAGTACAGCAAATTCTTGATTGAAGTACTCTTTGCATTAATAATGACAGCTTTAGCAGTTTTATAGCTGCAATACCTGGTCAGTCTAGGTCTAAAGATCTTGCAAATATGCTTTAAAGTCTTTTTCATCCATTAGCATGAATTTATCAAAGAATTAAAAAAATTAATTTTCATTTATTTGCAAAGTTGCATGAAAAACTCTAATATCTTTTAGGTTTCCAAATGAAATATGCTTGCTTAATTATTCAAATTTTATGTACGTCCAAAAACTTCAATACCTAGTACCCAAACCTCATGTTACTTACAATCCTTTTTTTATTTTATTTTAAATATTATCATAAGAACTGGAGAAGTATTACAAGTTCTGTTTTCCAGTGGCTAAAGAAAACCCATTTCAAAGCAAAAGAAAGCCTCTGATAATCCACAGTAATGCACTCAATTCCTCTGAAACGTTAATCCTTATAATTAATAGCACACTCTTTCTTTACACTTTTTAATATGTTTTGTGTAGTCATCCAAGCAATTAATTTGATACATAGGAAGGCCCAGCCTGTCTCAAACTTTTGTGGCAATCCAAGGAAAAAATACACAATCGAAACACTGTATACTGAAAACACCAAGACCAAATTATTTTTTTAAGCATAAATACTGTGATTTTTCTGACTCTGAATGTTCAACTGAGAAGGTTCTCCAGAGGACTTCTCATGATAAAATAATTTACACAAGGCTAGCATTTATTTTGGGCATAGAAGTACTGTTAGCAGTAAAAGGCAGAGATTCCTTAATATCCAGAATGAAGTCTGCTCATAGTTACAGGCACCAAAAGTTAAAAAATAAAAATAAATTAAAAAATAAATCCCAAAGTCCCAAAACTAGGCTTTTGTACAGACAACTGGTTTGGTTTACACATATGTAGTTCTCCTATAGGACAACTGTGTTGTCCTAGGCTCACAGTTCAGGCATATCACATTTTTTATGGCTATTTTTTTAAAAAAACATATATGCATTACACGAACATACAATCATACAGATACTACATTCTTCATTAATCCAATTTATTAATGCAAGTAACAGATTTTTCAGAGAACACTGAATTTGTTGTGCACATTTTTCAGGCTGATATTTTCTTGCAACAAATCCTTTGTTAGGTTGCATTTTGTTTAAAATCAAGTTCACAATAAACATTTAAAATAAACCAGATTTCTGAAGAGTATTTGTGGATCCTATAATTAATCAAAAAACTGAGACTCAGTGAGGCCATACGAAATACAGCTCTAACTATTGTCAGGTTGCTCCAAGGAATATTTAAATCAATTTTTAATTGCTTATGAATTTACCAATTCAAACCTTCTGGTTTCTGACATTTTTTTGAATGAAGTAATTTTTAAGACAGGCCAACCTACCACATCACATGGAGATAGATGCTACACTTAACTAAAAATTATTTTAATTCTGCATGAAACATTCTTCTGTGTGGTCTGTGATAGTACTTAGAAATATATTGAACAAATAAAAGAGAAAAAAGAAGGAACAAAGGTGAAGAAAGTCAAGGGTTACAGCAAAAAGTATGGAAAATTATATTGGTTTTTCAGTGAACCAACAAAATCCTGATATTGCCATAAATATGATTCTATTTTGATTTTAGGCTGCTGTGGGGGCTTTTTTTGGTGAAAAGACAGGCCAATTGAGCTCCATAACCTCAGATAATATTAATAAAAATACAAAAAATTTGTAAGGTAAAAATTTTAATTGTATGCATTTGAAACTAAATTTTAATCCTTCCAACATTATTCTATTTTTTTTCCACACTGGAAACGCTTTACAAAGCACAGAAATATGTAAAGAAATTAAATTGCCATTTTTCTAATTGATCATAAACAACACTGGCGAATGAAAAGTGTTTATGTATTACATACTCTAAAAGCCAACATAAAGTGGACATTTGTTAATTTAATGAACTTCATAATCTATGACTAGAAATAATCAGTATTTATCTTATAACTAATAGATGGGATCATATTTGTGACAACACGCTTAATGATAAAAAAGTGAAAGGAAGCAGAATATTGCCACCTTTCTTCCCATGTCTTTCTGCTAATTTATTTTCCCAGAATATTTTTTCCAGAATCTCACTACACAACAGACTTAAATGTCTGATGGATACAGATCTGAGAATGCATCTGTATTTTCTTTTCTCTACGACCTAGAAATGTTTCTCTTACACTAGAAAGTGTCCAAAAGAGGACAGTGAAGATGGTTCAGGGCTTAGATAGAAAGCCATACACAGAGAGGCTGAGGTCACTTGGCTTGCTCAGCCTAAAGAAGACGAGGCTGAGAAGAGACCTCATCTCCAGCTTCCTCGTGAGGGAAGTGGAAGGGAAGGTGATGATCTCTTCTCTCTGGCAATCAGTGACAGGGCCCAAGGGAATGGCCTGAAGTTGTCTCAGGAAGGATTAGTTTGGGTATTAGGAAAATGTTCTTCACCCAGAGGGTGTTTGGGCGCTGGAACAGCTCCCCAGGGAAAGTGCAAGCACCAAGCCTGGCAGAGCTCAAGAATCTTTTGGACAATGCTCCAGGCACACCTTGGGACTGTCCTGCGCAGGGCCCGGAGCTGGACTTGATGATCCTTGCAGATCCCTTCCAAGTCAGGATATTCTATTCTATGAAAATATCACCACTTCAAATGGCAGAATGTACTATTACTCTTCCAATAACATTGAGACAATTTTGCTGATAAACTTCTTACACTCTTCAATTAATTATTTTCTCTTTTAGAGTGTTTTGAATCACTTCTTACACATAGCCTCCAAATAAACTATGCTTTAAAGTACTCTAGGAGCAAAAGTAGCAGTGTGTGTTACTGAATCCCTTGCCTATTGCTTTTAAATACACCAAAGGAACACGCTCTCAAATCTGCAGACAGAAAACACTTCAATGGAAAATTGACAATTTTATCTCTACAAATTTAATGAAGAAACAAAATTACTTTAATAGCATGTATCAGTAGGGACATGCAGAAGTAATGTCACTGTGAATAAGTCTTGGAAAACAATTAACCTTTGAAGCAATATCTTGCTGTATTGTGTTTATGTGACAAGGTTTTGGTAGCGAGGGAGTTACAGGGTGGTTTCTGTGAGAAGCTTCTAGAAGCTTCCCCCATTTTCAAAAGAGCCAATCCCAGCTGACTCCAGGATGAATGTGCTGCTGGCCAAGGCTGGACCCATCAATCCTGGTAGCACCTCTGGGATAACAGATTTAACGAGGGGTAAAAAAATGCCGTGCAAGAGAAGCCTGGACAGAGGCATGAGAACATGTAAGCAGAAAAGTCTGGCTAATATCAAGGATGGTAAAGAAGAAGGAGGAAGAAATTCTCCAGGTGCTGGGGTAGAGATTCCACTGCAGCCCATGGTACAGACCTGCTGCAGTGCAGCAGGTTTTCTCTCTGAAGCCCATGGAGGATCATGGGGATGTAAAGATCCACCTGTAGCCCATGGAGAATCCCACTCCATGCGATCGTGTATCAGGTCAGTACCCAAAGGAGGCTGTGAACCCATGGGAAACCCATGATGGAGCAGGCTCCTGGCCTCATGAAGAGAGGAACCTGCAGTGGAACAGGCTTAATGGCATGAGCTATTACCCTGTGGCAGCATTCACTCTGGACCATCCTGTACCTGAAGGATTGCATCCTACAGTAGGGACCCACACTGGAGCCGTTTGTGAAGAACTTCAGCCCATGGGAAGGACTCTCACTGGAGAAGTTCATGAAGGTTGGTGTCCCATGCAAGGGACACCACAGTGGAGAAGGGAAGAGCGTGAGGAGTCCACCCACTAAGGAGGAATGAGTGGCAGAAACAAGGTGTGATAACTGACCACAGTCCGCATTTCCTACTCCTCTGTGTTACTGGTAGGATGAATTAGAGAAAATAAGGAATGGGCTTAAACCTAGGAAGAGGGAGGATAGGGGGAAGATATGATAAGGTTTAATTTTATTTCTAATTTCCTAGTCTGATTTGTTGTTAAATTATTTTCCCCAACTTGAGTCTTGCCCATGACAGTAACTGGTGAATGATTTCTGTCTGTCCTTATCCCACAAGCCTTTCAATATATGTTCACTCCCTTGTCCAGCTGAGGAAGGGAGAGATAGACCTCTGTAGAGGGGACTTGGCATCTCAAGAGGGTCAACACATAACCCTTTCAAAGTCTTTTGCTCGAGCACTTGAAGTTACAACACAAATCTCCAAAGAGATAAAATTCTGATTATTCAGTGTTGACTAATAGATTATCACTGTTTACCATAACATACCTTTGCTTTTGATGCAGTCTAACACAAATTATCTAGCTTTCCAAAGCCTGTATTTTGATTTTATATTGAGCTTGTTATTAACCACAATCAAATATGCAAAGTTATATTCTAAATTTGTACCTTTTTTCCTGAATGACTGTTATTTTCCAATTAGTCATATTGGTATAATCAAGAATTTGTCAAATTATGTTTTGATTAATGAATTTTTTTCTGTTATACTTAATAAGCACACAATGGCAATCATCACTGAGAGAAACCTTCTCCCATCTGGGTTTTCATATTATAAAGAATGAATGTGTTATTAACTGGCTACAATTTTGCTCAGAAACCAACAGATATTATGAACCACAGTCAGAAAGTATGTATAATGACTGTTTGCATGTTTAAACACAAGTGGGTACTTTGCAGCATCATTTTATGATTGTTAGCCTAACTCTGAAGACAGTCTTCCGGTAGTCTTTGAGCATATGTTTGAGGAACTGGCAGTTATAGTGGCATTTCTCAAAATAGTTTCCTCAAAAAAGAGCAAGTTCAGTTTTAAAGATACAGATTCCTTTTATATTCCTATCAGCATTTTTGCAGGAAATAAAGTGGGAGTGGAAAATGCAATTGGAAAGTTCTTTCACACCCTTAACTTCTTCTGCTTAACGAAGAAGAATAATGGCTGAAATTGCATCTTCTGAAGTCCTAGCTTCAAGCTGCCTTCTGAGATATTGCATATGTTATTTCAAAGTTATACTGTGGGCCTGGCATTGCTGTTGTCTGGTGTTTCCATTTTCTTTTCTCAAAAAAATATAGATAGATTGTTTAGACTAGATGGTTTGTGATTCTGGTGTGGGATTTTTTTTATTTCGGTTTTTGTCAGAGTAGCAACTCAAGAAATGGTACTAACAAGTGCAAACATCTGTGGATCAAAAGCAAAGATAATTCATATTCAAACCTATAAATGCTAAAGGAACTGAATTTTGTAATGTTCCGTTCATTTTCTCCAAAGGGAACTTATTCTGTAATTAATGTTCTTTTTAACTGAATTTTACTGGACCTAATGAAAGCTTTACCAGAACTGATAGGCTTCCATGAGAAGCTCAAGTTCTGATTCACTACATTCAGCAGAAAGACATTTTGTCAGAAAGTCCTCCATCAGATGTAGAAGCAAGGCCCCTGAATTTCACTATCATGCCAGAGAGGAAGTTCTGGGTAGCTGATATGAAACATATGGATGTGCCAGATACTGTGTTCTTATGAAGAGCATGTTCTATACCATTCACCCTTCTGAAACAGATACCCTAATATATATATATATATGTATGTATATTACCACTATATTACTATTTTCTAGTTTTGTAGAATTTCTAGTTTTGTACATCAAAGAAGCATTATAACTGGGCTACAAGCAAATATACAAGCATTTCACAGCTGCCCAAGTCAACATAATTAAGCACCTGAGGACACAGACATTAAGAATAATATCCACAGTAGGATGTAGAAATGACAGTTCTGTTGCTTTACTACTACTAGAACTAGTTAATAATCACATAGGAAGTGAATCAAACTCAAAGTGAATCAAAGTAAATATCATCTAGAAGACTTCTGGAAATCATAGGATTACAGAATGCATGAGGTTGGGAGCATGGGTCAGAGTGGGTGCCCTGGTGCTATCCCTGCTCAAACAGGGCCATCCCAAAGTGCACGACACGGGATTTTGTCTGGATGGCTCTGGAATGTCTCCAGTGATGGAGACTCCACAACCTCTCAGGGCAATCTGTTCCAGTGTGTGTGGTCACCCACACAGTAAATAAATTCTTCATTATATTCAGGTGGAGCTTCCTGTGTATCTGTTTCTGCCCTTTGCCTCCTTTCCTATTGCCTGGCATCACAGAGAAGAGCCTGGCTCCATCCCCTTGATAGCTTCCTTTCATAAATTTATGCACTTTGATGAGGTCCCCTCCCAGCTTTAGAGGCTGAAGTGGCTGCTCCAAGACTGTAAAAATGAATAATGAGAACAATGTGGCAAGAACATGCTCTGTAAAATCAGATTATTTTTATTTGGTGTATAAATGAGCTATGTGAGTCTAACTGTGAGTTGCTAAACAGGCTCTTTCTAAACTGTTGCTGTTGTGCTTTTATTAGATTTTACTAACATTTATTTTGTCTCTACAGCTGCTGCTCAGAGTACTACTAACCAACTAATCTAACTGAATACATGCAGTCACTGGTATGGAATGCCTTTCCAGTTTCTTAATATATATTTACAAATATATTGTGGGCATTTTCACTACTTGAAAAAGGGATTCCTATTATTATCTTTCAAGATGTTCTGTCATTTGTGTGATTGTTTGAATGTAAGAGATTGCTTGGATGGCAGTATCATTCTGTTCATTGCAATCAAAATCAAAAATAAGCTTTCATGAAAATAGAGTTTGGTTTTATCATACCATATTGAGAATGACTAATAGAAAAATCTAACTTGATATGTTGTTTTTTTTTCCCTTTGGTTGGTAAAGTAAGATATAATCCATCTTATATTCAAATGCAAGAGTATCTGATAAAATGAACAGATAGACTTTATGGCTGATGGCTTTTTATTCTGATCAACAGATGAATGACATCAGGGATATAAATAGAAAGCACATATCCATGCTGTGGTTGATCATTCCGTGTTAAAATGAGGCAGCTCACATTTGAGTAAGTGAAGGAACTCAATGTTCCATCAGAGAAGGGCAAAAAATTATTCTTAGATGAATCTTAATACACGTACATCTGAAGCAGATTATGAATTTAGCAAGAAGCTTTAATTCTCTCTACATATTATAATTGTAATTAATACGTCGCTGACTGGGAGATGGACTGAACATTTTTTTTCTCTCTCTGCAAAAGACAGGTTGGGATAGAAAGCTTTGTTAGTCTGAAATTTGTAATAGCTGCTCTCAAATGAGGGAATGGCAATTTGGGCAGGGTGAAAACCATCAGTTTCAGAGAAGCCAAATGACCATATAATTGAAATCTTCAACTTTCAAGGTACACTTGCATGTTTAAATAAAATGAGAAAATTCATATAATTTCCTTCTCTTTTTTAAGGACTCCTACATTGTCCCCTTTATTTTCCTGGTCTAATAGAAGGTACTAATAGAAGGTACTAATAGAAAAATGAATACAAGAAGAGGAGTTGCCCTCCTGATTGTTTTACTTAAGGTGGTTGCTGTTTTTTAAACTTAATGTATATGATGGTATAATGATATAATGATGGATTCCAGTTTACATGCTTTTTGTTTCTTTGACCTTGGGACTAGAGGCCTCTATCAGATGCTACCCAAAACAATTACTTTCATTTAGAACAAAGATTATTGGCTCATGAGCTAGTGAAGCAAAACAGGATGCTGACCTCCACATCAAGCTGATCTGTGGTTATAGTGCCCTTTTAAAGTCACACTGTCAGATCTAATAAGTTACTGCCTGCTTTGAAGCTACAGTCTGAACATATTGAATGCAGCAGGTTCATTGAAGAATTTCCTTTCTTACAGTTTGGTATTAATTAATCAACAAATAAACAAAACAAAGACACCTCTCATAATAAGTGACACCAAAAACCCAGGGTGAGACTTTATTGTTTTGGTCAGTAAAGGAGGTATTGACAGAATAAAACAGAGCCCAAGAACTCCATCTAGAGCAGCTCTGCTACAACACCATCTGTACTGGTGGGCTAAATAAAACAGCGCCACAGGCAAGATGATCTTTGTCTGCCAGCTGCCACTACATTCCCTAGTGTGTATTTGATTTATGCCAACTTCAAAGCTTTTGGACAATGCCTAGGAAGTTTTTGGGGTGTTGAGTGATGAGGAGCTGTTTCCAGGGTGCAGTACACACAAAGCCATTATATAAGCTGTGGTATCTGTCCTCAGAACAAGAAAAGCGTGTTTGAAGTCTTTTAAGTACTGGTTTAGGTGAACTCCTACAACTGTAGCCAATGACTGTAAAAGTTCAGTTAATATAAACAGATAAATAAATGCTTAATTTCAAAGTCTTTGCTCCTCTGAAGGTGTTCTGTTACTGATAAAATAAATTTGTGATTTAGATGGATTTCCTTTATTCTGAAATAGAAAAGAATTGTATTTCTTCATTTGGTTGTGTGAGCTGCCTTTTCATAAAATAGCTGGAGGCTTGATGTGGGAGGAATGTTTATACATGTCCACCAAACTCAGCACTTTTCTATTTTTGTTCAAGATGACTGTACATTCCTTCATGCAGACAATGACAGACCAAGACAGATTCACACAAATACCTGTGAGCAATCTTCCACCCTCTCTTACTCAGGTCAGAGCACCTTCAAGTTAACCAGCATTAGAAAATAAATAAATTTTAAAATTGCATTCATTATATGGAAAAGCTGTAGAGAAAAGTGACACTAACCTATTTCAATGTCATTTATTCATGCATGGTGTTAGTTGGGAAAATTTATCTTTGACATTTTTCAACTGTACAGCAACAACAACAAAAAAAGAATACAAAAGAAATGCTGCCTTAAGGATGACCATTCTAAATTTCCTCTAACACCATTCCTTTAGAGAAAGCATATTTACAAGATGAATTTCTATTGTAATTGAAACCACTTTTATTATTATTTTTAATGCATCTGTATTAAATGAGAATGAAAAATTTAACCTAGAAATTGGCAGATTTCTTAAAATGGATAATACACTAAAATTTTCAGACTTTTACATAATACAGCTTTCATAAAGTAGAAATTAATAATTTGTACAGAAGAGGAAAAAATGTAAACCAATGTAGAATAGAAGTTAATTACCTGAAAATTGCTTCTCTGTGGAGATAACTGAAAATTAGTGATCAGGGTTGGAAATTATTAAGAAATATGCTGCAGCACTAGCCTACAAAGTACTAACAAAATAATTTGTTATTTACCATATATAGATGTATTAGTATGGAAGTATTATTGTACTTTGTTTTTAATCTACTTTTTAAGGTTATCATCTAGGAAAAATGGCTAAGCAAAAATACAAAAGAAGTTTTAAAAACTACCTGAAAATGGCAATAAATCTGTGTGTGTGTGTGTGTGTGTGTGTGTGTGTGTGTGTGTGTGTGTGTTTAAGCACATTTATTTTTATACAAAATGAACATATATTTTCAGGAAATAATTTTAAAAAATCCAGCTGTTCATGTAAAAAAGAATTGAGTAATTGTATTGGTCAAAGAAGAGAAATTGCATTTCTGTGTTTTTTGAGATATGGTTAATGCTAATTGACTTTAAAAATGAAAACAAATTCTAAAATAACAGAATATGCAATAGCATCTTGTCTTAAACAGTACCAAGTATTGATGTCTATTGTGAAGCCAAATTTACAAATGAGGAACATTTTTTTCCTGTTAATCCATTCCAACAGCAAACATTCACCCCTCAGAGCTATAACTGAGTCTGAAAACATTTGAGCTAACAAAACCCTAGAATTTCATGAAAACCATTAAAAACCTCACAAAAAAATGTCTATTTTTTCCCTAGTGAAAATCTATTTTAATGGGTTATAAAACCCTAAACTAAATTTCTTTAAAATCACTCTGAAGGCAAACAAAAAGTCAGGATGATTTCATAAAATTTGTGAGCTATCTGCCTTTTTCTTGGGCTACAGGTGTTCTTGAATAAGTGATAAAAGGACACTTATATTTCTTTATTGTTTAAATAGAACCAGGGAAAAATTGTCAGAGTTATCCTGTTACCTACATTAATACTCTATATTTCAGATCTTGGCCACGTGCAACATGCTTCCAAATGCAATTGATGCTCTGTCTTTTATTACTTAAAAGTGTTGGGGGGTTTTAAAATTTTTTAATTATTTAAAAATACAATTTAGTCAGAACCAAAGAAAACTTCACTTGCAGATGGTCACTTTTACAGTTTTAGTCAAAGTCTTTACAGCCCTTTCTGTGCTGGAGATTTTAGATAACACAGTTGATATGCCTAAATGATAGTGTGAGCACAATATATTATCTTGTATAATAATAAAGTTCAGACTAATCACTAGAGAGGGTGATTTAAGTTAATTTGTTTTATGAACAAGGAGAAATTTCTTAATAACATGGTGTTCAGAATGCAGAAGCAGTAATTGGACAGATGGAGACAGTAATGCTTTATATCACTCTGGCCAGCTTGGCAAAAATATGTGCATAACCTGTGTAAGCTGTATGTTTTAATTCCTGCCTTATGTGGTAAAGGAGGAACAGTTAAGAATATTCTGCTCTGAAGAATTTATTCCTAGCTGACCAATAGGTAATTTAAAAGTTATTATTGTGAAAAAGTCACATTTGCATAATCAGTGTTCTTATACGGAAAAGCAATAAGTAAAATTTTTCAAGGGCAAATTTATTCAGGAAAATATACAAAAGTTGGCTAAATACAAAGATATGTTCTCTAGCTTCATAAACCCACAAATTGCTGGAAGGTGCAGGTGTTTTCTGGAGAAATATTCCTGTGTACTTGCCTTGTTCCTAGGTTCTTCTGTGACCATTCACTGTTTGCTGTTGGAAAGAGAATATTGGACTCCACATTCTTAATTTTTTCAAAGCTAGAGCAACTTCTTGAAGGTCAGCCTTCCTATGATCACTGGGAGAAACTGTTCATAACTTCTCACTGTTAATGGTTCTTGTAGCCATTATTGCTTTGCACACAGAATAGACCATCACTGCACTTTAAATAACTAGATGAAGATAAAATATAGATATTAATTGTCTGTCCAAATATAACCATAAAGCACTACTAATTTCATTCACATTAACAGCATTCTCTTTCAGATAGTACTAATATAATTGTGGCACTCTAAACTGCAGTATGCAAGTGTAAGCATGTGACTGGAGTGAAAAAAAAAACCTATTTTTATTACATTTTTTGAGTCCACAAATCCCTTTGCAGAGTTCAACCAGTTTATTAACTTGTCTGCTCTGTACTTTCTTCTACTTTTCAATGAGCACAATGGTATGCAGCCTTTTGAGAAGGTTATATAAAAGAGAAGAAATTTCTCACTATTTTGATCCTGTTTACAATATGATGATTGTGTGTATAAAGACTTACACAAGTATAAAACCTGTTGGAAAGTGCAATGAATTGTAAGGAGAAGGTCCATGGAATTAAAAATACTACTTGGACTTTGATTATTACAGTTCTACTAGAGATCAGTTCAACTTCAGTTATTAAATCAGTGCACACCTAGAAAAATAAGGATTTCACAAGTTGGTCAGGCATGCAGTTACCCAATGACACACTCCTAATTCAGTTAGCAGGACTTTATATGAAGTGCAATGCTGCATCACAGAGGTTCAACATGCTAATAGACATGCTAAGTCATCTGTAAAGTGTTACACTTATTCAGATGAAAACTAGATAAATTTCTTACATGGGAAAAATGTGGCGCAGCAGAAAACATTTCAAAGTTTTTGGTGTCCACACAAAACATATTAGCTAGATTAGCTAAAGCTTCAGTATTATTTTCTTGAGACATTGAATCAGCTTTCTGAAATTCCTCAGTGTTTCTTCCAGGCAATTATATACTTTGGAACATTCATGTCTTCTTTGGAGATAAGCTCACTTAGTAAGTGCCAAAAGGCAAAATCACTTGTCACTCACTGTGTACCGGATAAAATAACCTACTTCATTACAACTTTGGTTGATTTGTAGTGTACCTTAATTTAGAAAGGCATACGTGGCATACACATTTTAAGCTTTAAAGCCTGAGTTTGCTCTTCTCTTGTATTCTATTACTCACAAGAGTAACTGTCCACTCTTTCTGTTTCTTTTAATAGAGAAACAATTTATATGAGGAAATTTGACTTAAATGTCTTTATTTCTAACCATAAGATTTTTCAAATCTTGCAGTCCAGTTTTGGCTCCTGGTTGACTAAAATGACAAATCAGGATTCATGGACAGTTTATTCCCCCATCTGATGAAGTCAACCAGTAGTATTTCATAAGTAAAAATACACATCCTACAAAGCACAGCACTGTTTGTAAGGCATGTTGCCTTTGGTTTATTATGCATTTGCCTGAATTCCAAAAGTTTTCTGTTTAAACAAAAGCAACACTAAGAAACTTTAAAAAGATTTATAAAAAAAACTATCATACATGCTTCAATATTATTTTCAATATTTCTGCTGTTCCTAAGATTAATTGGTCATCTTAAGGAGTCATATTTCACCAATTTTGTATCTCATGAGCTAGGAAAACAACACAACTTTTAAAACTTTTATAAGTTTTAAAAGCGTGTTTTATTTTCTGTTGTGTTACAAGTAATAAAAATCTTCACCAGCTTTGAGCAACATTAATTTAAATTTTTGTGAATGTTCTTCTAAAAGGAAGTTTCTCCTTCTGATTTGATTTTTTTTTTCCTAGAACAAGCAACCCAAACAACTTCTTTCAAAGTGCATTTTTCAGTTCCTCATAGCGCCAGAAATGTCTACACCCACCAACTGATATTGACAATCAGACAGGCATGTCCCTTTCATCACAGAAATTTCTGAGGGTTATCCAGTGTCTATCTTTGTTGATGAAGTCTCAAAAATACTTTTTCCTCTTGCTTTCCTCCCAGGCACAAGACATCTCAGCATTAAATTGGGACTACATTAAACTGCTTCTTCATTCAGAATACCAAGAAGTTCCTCTCATCACTGAATGAACAGAGCTTCATGACTGAGACCCACCTCTATGTTGGGAGAACATTTGTTGAGAACATTAATTTGTGTCTAGAAAGATTTATATTTAATGTTCTTGAAATATATCTACTTAAATAATTTCAAGCATCTTGCTTTTAATTATTTTTCTCACATCTATTTGCTGTTGATGGACCTGATTTTTTTCTAGATAGAATTTTCTACGGTATAGCCAATAAGAATAGCTCTTTACTGAATGCCGTGTGTACTCTGCTTTCCAGTTCAGATTCTTTTATATAATGAACTGATCAATACAGCTTCATTGATATTTATGTACTTTGAAGATTTCAGCAATCATTTTTCTTTATTAGCTGAGTTATTTTCCTCACATAAATGTTCTTAGTAATAAATCCTCTTGAATTATGAAGGCAGTAATCTGAAAGCCCTGTAACTTATTTAATTTTTCACTGCATAAATCAGTGAAAATCCTTCCAAACCGAATATGGAAAAACAGAGTTTGAAAGAGGAGCTAATACATACTATGAATTGTTGTTTATGAAAAAATAAGGTTTTATAACAATTTTCTTAATGAAGTGTAAGGAAATAAGGAAACAGGTCAATTTTGTTGTTTGTCATATGTTCTCATTCTGCCTCTCTGCATGTGCAGAACAGACATTCTGATATTATCAATGATAAGGAAAACAAAACATCAGTTACTGCATTGCATAGCTTCCTATTATCTGAAATCCAATCTATTCTTTGTTTAAATGGTAAAATTTGCTGTAAGACTAGAGAAATCCAAAATTTGTCTGATGTTCTGAATCCTGTTTTAAAAACCCAGTTTAAATTAAAAAAGCTTCGGAGCATGTGCTGTTCAGCCTCATGAAAATGCACTATTTCTTTATGTCAGTAATTCTACATCCACTACATATATTTCAAAAGTCACTTGTTAATATTAGAATAATATAATTATTAGGAGAGTAAAGAAGCCCTTACACCATATTAATCTGTGTTTGGTACTTGTTATTTTGAAACAAGAATGATAAAGAATAATAAAAAAAAGTAAGTGTATAAAGCTATATGCTTACTTTAATTTTTAAAATATAGAAACAATTCCTAAACATTCTGAAGGTCAAAAAGCCTAATACTCAAATAAATCTAACTGCAGTACAGGAGGAAAAAAACTCCAAACAAACAAACCCATAGGTAACAATAGGAAAACATAGCACAGATATGCATGCAATTGTACCATTAATTTTATCTTGAAACTGATGGAAATCATTAGAAATCAAAAAGAAGGATTACAAAAGTCTTAGAAGAATATAGAGAAGTAAAATTATATGTAGTATGGGAAAGTGTAGTCACCAAATGCCTCTGTTGTAAATGATACCTATAAGCAGCAGCAAAAATAATTGTGAGATATAGTAAATGGGTGAACCTTTTTTTTTTTACTGTATACTAAACTTCTCTAAAGGTATTTTTACAGTATAATACAAACAAAGAAGCAGTTACCATAAAGGGAGTATTCGACAAAACTACCTCTACCTCTGCTTTTTGTGCACAGATTACAAAGATGTCTTGTGAAGTGTTAGTTGGATTTGAAAAGAAAACGTGAGAGAAGTGCTACATGAAAGTGGCCCTGCTAATTGATATACCTACTTTAAATTACCCCTGTAATATCCCAAGCAGATATAAAGAACTACTATGGAAACAAATAATCATTTATGCAAAATAACCCTATGCGACAAGACAAGCACAAAGTGCTATATCAAATTATTCTTCTATTAACTTTCATCTGACTCCTTCTTTAGGGAAAAGAAAAAGGAAAAAATAATCCAACCCCCCTGAAGAAATATTTGTGGATGTCAAGTAGTGTCATGACACAATTGTGCTACATTAAATCAATATCAAACAACTTCTGTTAGTAAACAAGACTCTTCAGTTTCCTCTTCTCAACTCCTCAACATCTCCACTGAAAGCTCATTAGGTCTCTATACTGTCAAGTGCATCAGAGCACAACAGATCTTTAGGTCCTTGAAGTCTCCAACTTTCCTTCAAGGAGCACTAATGAAAGGATCAGGCTTCAGCTTTAAAATATTTTATGATATATAGTTCTAGTTGGAACACCTGTCAGATAAATTAATTATTTCAAATATTGTATTGAAGTAAATTCTTTGCTCCCCACTGAATAATAGTAATAATAATAATTTTTCCAAATTTGGTTTTCTGAACAGACAAGTTGTATGCTAATATTTCTATTCCTGAAGGCATAGGTAAGTATCATCCCACATTTTTCTGCTTTAAACTTTGCATGTTATAGTTCATGAAAATCCATACCAATAGCACTATCAGATGAATGTTGGTGGATAAATAATACAAAAGGCAGCATACACAGCCTAGTTACTGGTCACATTCAATATGTTGAGTATGACCTGGTTTTGAACATATCTTAAGTGTGCTCTATCCAAACAACAGCAGTTCAAGAATTAGCTAAATATTGTAACTGAATGCTGCTCAGTGGATTATTGTAACTTATGCAGCAGCAGTTTGGCTCTGCATTTTGTTCTGTGAATCTCAGAATTTGCACTTGCTTTTTGCTGCCTCCTGGGAAAACACTATATCCTGGGAGTAGATCAAAACACGGGAAAATCTAAAAGATTAATCTTACAGATAACTGCTAAATAGTTATTTTGTCTGTGACAGGAACATGCAGTGACAGGACAAGGGGTAATGGTTTCAAACTGGATGAGAGTAGGTTTATATGAGATATTAGGAAGAAAGTCATTATTGGGGACGTGGTAAGACATTGGAACAGGCTGCCTAGAAAAATCATGGATGTCACATCTCTGAAAGCATTCAAGGGCAGATGGGATGAAGGTTTGAGTAGCCTGGTACAGAGAAAGGTGTCCCTGCCCACACTGTCTGGAGGTTGGAACCAGATGATCTTTTAGGTCCCTTCCAACCCAAAGCAGTCTATGACTCTATGATAAACTGCTCATTGCCTTAAGGATAGCATGACCTGCATGGCCATTCTGTCATTGTCAGAAGCAGATTAGTACAAGAAGGATTTTATGACTGGATTCACAAAATCCTAGGATTCATTTGAACTACGAATTTAAATGAGACATCCAAGTCCTTAGATGAAGAGAAAAAAAATTGAGAGAGATATTGGTTCAACCCACTTAAGATATGGATGGATTTGAAGCTGGATTGGATAGATTTGTGCCTAAGTATCTAGGGCTAAAAAATTCCTTAGATCACAATGTACTAGTTATTACATATAGTCCATTAATATTGACCAAATCTTGACATTTCACCCTATTTATGGTCAATTTTCCTCAATTACACATCCTTTAAATTTCACCAAGTAAAAATGAGAGTCCTAAGAGTAATATCTGCAGGATTTGCATCACTGATAGCAGCAGCAGAGAATTTCTGAGAAGCAGAACTGTTCAACTGATCTGCTATTAATGAAAATTAAATTGACTATGTGAAAAATATTATTTATTTGCCTTCCCTCTTTCACAGGCACAAAAAGCAGCATTGATTAGGGGGAGCATAAAAAAGGGAAGATCATGCTTTTCTTTCTCTTTTTTTCTGAATTGAACTCAGTCTGTCCTCAAAACCAGCAAATAAAACATGACAAAATATGATATTATTATTTTTACAAAGTGGTGAAGGTTGTTACGGTACCCATTCAAGAAGGCACCTTTGCTACCTAGAAAATAGTTTGCAGAGCAAGAAACTGAAGGTTGAATACAAAAGGATAGTGGGTTTAGGCCTCTTAAAAAATATTTGCTCTTCCTCATGGGATTCCATTCATAGACAAGGGTTTCAAGTTATGTTTAAGTTGCTGGCCACTTAAAGTAGGAAATTTTCATTCCTTTTGATCCTACAAAGAAAAGGTGTTAAGCTAACACACTTTCATCTGTTGCATCAGGTCAAGAAATATGTGAAAATTAAAGTAGTGTTTTGTTTTGCAATGAGCCTAGAGGCTGAAAATTGAATAACTATGAAAAAAAAAAGAAATGTAAATAAATATAAATAAACTTCAACACTTTTAAAGATTGTAAATTCTGAAAAAATAACTTACCAAGAAACTCTACCTTGGTAACCTGTTCAAAGTTTTAAATTAATCAGATAATTTTGCCAATTTTTATAGCTGAAAGACATTGATTTATGACTTAAGAACATAGCAAAAACTATATGCATGGTTGTGGACTTCCACATTACAATCTTTGCAGGATTAGATCTCTCAGTGGCTTGAAGATCACGAAACACACCACAGAGATATATAAACTTTTCTGAACTAAGAAAAAGATATTTTCATCCAATCTACATTATTATTGAAGCAACTGGAAAATAGACATGAAACTTAGAATCAACATTGCAACACGTAGGATCAACATTGCACCTTTTGCTTCCTAGAAGACTCGGCTCTGACTTTTACGCCCCCTTTACAACAAAGGTAACAAATGTTCAAAGTATCAAAATGAAATAAATCTGGTGAAATTAGGATTTTGGTAAAAGTAATAGTAAAATGTTCATGTTCTGTAAATCTCTCTCAAAAAAATTTTGTGTCTCAGAAAAATATCGTCTTTTCTTAAAATATATCCTAGAAAATATTTGCATGGATTATATAGACTCAAAAATAATTCTTTCTTCTTACTGAACATATGTCCGTCACTATGATATTCAAAGCTGATTTAATTACCTAAGCATTAAACCAAAATATTTCTCTCTACATGTCCTCAGTACTGGAAATCAGAAAAAGAAAGGACATTTAGGAATGTCCAAAATGCAAATTCTTTTTCTTGCAATTATGCTATTATATTAAAGTTTATATACATTGTGTTTCTAGTTTTTCTACCACTTTACATCTTACCTTTACTACACATGTGTGAGTAGGACTTTAATATTAAAAGCAGAAAGATTTGTGGTAGATAGCATTAGGGTTGCAGTGATAATACTGGTAAAAATTATTGTACACAATATTTCTTAACATTGAGACAAGTTAGAAGTTATATTCATGGCTTAGAGCATAGAAAAATTATGAGTATAGAAAAAATAACTGAATATCTTTCTATTCATCGCAACTGTACTGAAAGAGGATTTTATATTGGAGAAGCATTGCAGAAAGCTAAAAATGTCTGGAAAATCTGTTGACCATCAGAAATCACAAAAGAAGACCTCAAATAAATTAAAAAATGTAAAATAAATATAGATTATTTTAAAATCTATTAAGCTTCATCATCTACTCCAAATTATCTAATAGTCTATAGGCTCGTCATACACACCTGAGGGAAATTCTTCTCATTATCTGGGTAATTCTTCATATTTCCACTTCAGTATAGGGAACAACAGTAGCTATAGTAACATTACCATTTGAGAATGCATTTGCTTTCTGAATAATTTCTATTTATTTGTATACAAACTGCTTTCGAACTGAATGTCACTGTTCTGAATTCAAATGCAATGACAGTGAACAAAATGTAATTATTTATGTAAGAAGAAAAACCTTATCATAATTCTCCCAAATACAAAGACATTTCTACCAAAAGCTTGTTCTTTTGTGCTTTCTGTTCATTATTCTGCTTCTCCATTGAAGGTGGTTGCAACTATGATTTTCATTTCAATAAGTCTTCTGATTCCAAAGGAAACAAATAAAATGCTATATTGATTATGAAAAGAGAGAAGCCTATGTATAATAAACACTTTGATGATTAGGAAGAAAGATGTATAATATCTATATCACAATTATTTAATCTATTGAGCAATGATATTGTGAAATACAGTTTATCAACTATGTAACCTCTGCTGGAAACTTTAAAATTAATCAGAGCAACACAACTGAGAAAAAAGCTGATAAGATCAAATTGTTTGACATTTATCTTTCCAAAAAATTTGGCTAATACCGGGAAAAGATAATGAAATTTAAATTGAAATCTTTACTAAATTTTTTTTAGATGATAGAAAACCCCAGAGCGGTTTGCTTAATTCTGTTAGTATTTTAAGGCACAATATTTCAAAGTCCCACAGAGATATTTACTAAGGCTCTAATTAGATATTTACTCTAATCTTTCTATCTGTGAGTGATACAGATAACTGAATCTGCCTATACATGTATAAGATACCTGAAGTTAAGCAAGTGTTCTTAAGCCTCTGTTCTATAACACAATGGACAAAAAGTGATTTCATACTCACTGCTTCTATGGTATGTCTGGGCTCAAAGTATTGTAACTCATGAACTAATAATTCTGTAGAGCTACAACAATACTTCATTGCAAAGACTAAATAGTGCAGTGTTTTTTCTCAAGGTTCTACTCATTCAACTTTGGAAAAAATTTTTAAGTACAAAATGAAATATAAGCCAGAACTGTAACAATTCAATATATCAAGTCAGTGGCAGTTCTAAAACTGGTAAGCAAGACATTTAACCATGATGAATCTGAGGTGAGGATCTTTTTTTCCAGGTATTTCTGAGGTGGCTGTGAGAACAGTTCTAAGAGAAGGTTATCTGTGGAATGGAAAATGGTACACCAATTGTCTTCAAAATAAAAATTACTTTTATTATCGAAGATTTTATTCTCTGAAAGCACAGATGGTGTCAACGTGCTTCAGTAGCCATCTTCAAGTGGCTGAGAACAGAGTGAAATTGGAAACTAGTAGAATAGACCATGTGCAAAAAGCAGAGCTGTGCAATTTTGATGAACAAAATGGAGCTGTATCTCATTAAGATCAAGAAGAAAAAAGCTGACTTTCTTCACTTTCTTTTAATTCAGGAAAGTTTGAAAACAAAACTACCTTTGCATGTCAAAAGGTCATCATACTTTTATATTTTTCAAGTTCTCCATGGACAGAAATAATTGCTCAAAGCCTGAGTGCAAAAATAATTTTGCTACCTCTAAGACTATTCCCAGCTTTCTGGTTATTTTCTTCAATCATACATCCTATTGTATCTCCTTCAGTCTCAGAAGTGAAATGGTTAAGTTGCTTCTAATCAAAGTTATAAGTCAGAAAGGAAAAGATAAAAACCCCTGTGTAGGATATTAATATCCAAGGTAATATAAATAGACCCAAAATGTTCAACAGCTCTAAGGCAAAAAAAGAAAAAAATGGGCATTAACTTTCAAAGGACATTTTAATCTTTTCCTATATGCCTTTTCTCATGAAACCGATGCTGAAGGTTTGACCAGGGGTATTTTCAGGGGTATTTGTCCCCTGTGTGTTGTCATGTCAAATTGGTGCAAAAGTGAACTGAAAAGAATGTATCTTGGGAACAGGTCTTGGTCAGCCTGTCCACCTGCAAGCTTGTCTTTTCAAAGTACTTGAAAATGTCTCTGCAGTTGGAGGTGATTTCTCTGACTACTCAGGCTTGCAGACACGAGCACGTAGCAGCTGGGGCTGAATAGGAAGAGAGGCACAGGTAAAAGTTACAAGGTTCTTTACAAAGTCATTAGCAGTTGTTATCTTTTCCACTCTATAACAGTTAAATATATTTTTCTTGTGATATTATCTTACTATCTCAAAAGCAATAAAATTGTATCATTGTTGTTTTCTATTATAATCTACTCTTAATTTTTCTTAATTCCTTCCACCACTTTCCTTTCACCTGCTCTGGCATACCTTGCAACACCAGGGTTGTGGGGGAAAAAAACCCACCTTTTCTATCACTGGAGAGCATTTGGTCTGTCTTTCTGGAATACTAAGACTGATGCTCATCTACATTAGTAGATTATAATACTAATGTTCATGGTAGTCACACCAACGACAAACTAAAGGGTGAATGATCATTTCTCTAGAAAGTTTGCAACTGAAGAATAAGTTGAAAACACACATCATGGAGCATTTTTTTACTCTTTTTCTTTGTGAGTAGATTTTAAAGTGTTGAGCATTGCAGTGAGTAGAATCTCAAGAACTACGCTGATGTACAGATGGACAATAGCATCAGGAGAATTAGAGGTATTCAGGTCTTTTTACAAGGACAAACTTATGTACTCTCACAGAACTGGTGGCCATAGTGCCTTTAGCACCTGGAATTGTCATAACTTTTCTCAAAAATACTTTCTGAATTAAATTATTTTGCTTTTATGTTGCTCTTCTGAGTGCCTTTTCAAAGAGAATTTTAAAGAGTAGAAAAAATTATATTTCTCTTTTAATTTTTCTGCAGGTAAAAAGAAAGTGACTATTTAATCCACAAGAAGTTATATATGAATGCATGTAAGGCAATTGAAATCCTGCAGAGGATAAAGGTGTCTTAATTTTGGCTTATTTTGAAGAATAAGTGATTTTTGTTAGAAAATAAAGGGGAAAGCATAACAATTCGGTGAGATTAGTTTGCTTATTTAAATTCATTCTTATTTCAGTTCTCATACTATCAACACTGTTTTCCACAAACACTTAAGAAAAAAACTCAAAGAAATGAAACTAAATTCTTGGTATAGGCTGACAGAAAGAAAATTTTGAAAACAGTTGGCTTTATACAGACTTAATTTTCCTTACCGAGGCTGTTTTTACTGTTAACATTAGGTAAGCATAAATTGCTACATTGTACTTCAAATGCTACTGAAATGCTACTGCATTAGTACTTACTAAACTAAGGAAAGAATCTGCATCATTATATAGCTATATTTTTTGGAGAAGAATTTTTAAAGTTGAAACAATGAAATAGTCCTAACTTCTGCATTGCCGCCTTCATGACAAGAAAAACTAAGAACAAAAGATGATGCAGTTGTCATAAGAACCGCTGACTGTCTTGTTTGTGTCATCTGTTATGAACCTGAAGTCAAGTTTTTCCAACAGAAGGAGCAGATCTATAGGTGTAATTGGGATCCTGCTGTTTCCATGGCATTACATGGAGTCTCAGTTTACCAAGTGTTGAGAGCCTCTAGTTTGCTACAACAGTGCATGTCCCTCCCCTGGATAAAGGCAGTATGTACAAATATTTCAATGCTAAATGTGTGCAGGAGCACTTTTTAAGGACTGCAGCCTTACTTTTCAAAGCCTTAGGTGTGTCCTTATAAAAACAAAATGTCCAAAACCCCACCAGAAAGATGTTCTTGGCTAAAGTACATGGACAGAATATGTATAATCAAACACACACATCAGTCAGTACAGGGTTTTCCATCACCATTGCTCATTGCATAGCAAGATAAGAAACACTTTACAGGATAAGAAATGAGCAGAAACTAATTTCTGTATTTATTTTCCTGTCTCAGTTTCCTACTCTCTGAGAACTCACCAGCCTGCAGCAGGAACAGGCCTTTGAAACTTGTGGTTTCTTGCCTGATTTGCAGAACCTTTCCATCACATTCAATTTTTTTCCGATTTCAGCTGTCTAGTTAGGTCAGGCTATTTCTGATCCTGGCCTAAGCTCCTTATGTTCTGGACAGTGTTTGTTTCTTAAAGATTCTTATTTGTTTTTCCTCCCTACCTGCCCTTTCTTGATGAGGCTTCCACCGGCATACAGCACCCAGTGGATCACAGACTTCTCTGTTCTGCTTCGGGTAACTTTCCATTGTTTCAAAATAAACCCTTTCCCACAGGCAAAGAAGAGCACACTAGCTCTCCTGGGCTTCTGCTAACCCATCCTCCCAACTTGCTTTTAACTACTGTCTGTGGTCTGGAGGGACACAGAATAGTCCTTGCCAGCAATACTGTATTGACTTTAGTATGGAAGAATTGAAAAAAAAAGAAAAGCAGAAAAGCAGATGAATTTTGTAATACTTTTACCTCATGAAACAAAGTCTGTAAATAGTGTAAATGCAATTATTCAAATCATCACAACCAATTAACTTATTTGGACTTGATGCATTTTTTTTCTCCCAATGGAGAAACTATAGAACTATTGAGTTCACTAGCAAGGGAGTACTCCTGAGACAGAAAATAATATGAGATACAGATAGTCTCTTCGCAAAAACCTCCTGGCACTTTCATCTCTCTAAGTTACTTTTACGCAATGAGCTAAAATGACTGTGGCACATCATGCTAAAAAAACGCTCATGGATTTTCATCCTTCCTCATCTTCTGTCCCAGATAGTAGAAGGGAGAATGAAAATAATGCTGTGCATTTTCTGTCATTATGGAAAGGGCTGTGAATAGTCATTATTTGTAATCTACAAAACTACTGAAATTTGGCAGTTTGTAGATACACACTTTCAACATCTCTCATCATTGCTACAAGAGATTTACCAGCAGGAAATTGGGTGGACCACCATGTTTACATATATTTATCTAAACACATGTTTATATTAATGCCAACCAGAACATGTAAAACTATCCATATAAAGATGGATGAAGCATAGCTGAAGGTTTCCAATCTAATTTTAGTAAAGCAAGTTCTAACCCACTGAAGGTTAGCTTTCACAGCAGCCATTAATAGGAGTTAATGCAGACAAGTTACTCTGTGATCAAGCCTTCACAGAGTCATTAAGACTTCAAATTTCATACTCTTTTGCCCTTGAAACTCACAAGTGTCATAGGGACTGCAAAATGAATTTTAGTTGGAAAATAACAGGTCAGTGAACTAGAACTAGATCTCTTGCTCTCTTTTACACAGTGGTTGAGTGAAAAAAAAAATTAAAAACGGAATAATAATTTTCCTCCTTTTCTATAAGTCAATTTTTCCTGAGAAAAGAAAACAAGTGAAACCTTGGTCTTGCTTTCCAAAAAGTAAACAAGGTGATAATACCAACAGCCACTCTGTTAAACTTTCCCTTATGCAGAGGGAACTTTGCGATCCTGCTGATTTCTGCCAAATACCTTGGCTTCAGTGCAACAAAAAGGCCAAATGAATGCACCACAGTGAGTCCCTAACTCAGCAGGAGGGATCACAGAGCGAGGACACTGACTGGCAAACGATGACAAATCTTGCTACAGCCCCCAGCTGGCGACTCTGCCCTTCTGACAGGGGTCAACAGCAGAGTCAGCAGAGATAATGTGGGCCAGCTTGTCAGCTGCCTCTGCATAAAGTCCTTCTCTGGCAGCCTAAACGGAGACTGCCAGCTTTACATTTGCATCTCTGAGGGTGAGAGTTTGTGATAAAGCTGAACCAATCTAATGGCTCACTTCCAGCAAAATTGGCTGCCCCTTTCTCCTGTGTTCTCTCCTCCTTGATGCTGACTTTTGCACTCAGCTGACCAGAAAATGAGGCAGTTGCTTAACCAGTAGAAGGCTGGCATTAAAACAGGAATGGGCAACATGTGTAGGTGGCTGAAAGAAGGAAGGACAACTGTTCCTGTAGGTGTCCAAAAGACGACTGTTCCCTTTGGTGCAAACAGTTGATAGATTGGCTTATTCGCATTGTAGACCCTCATCCTATGGGGCAGAAAGGGAGAACTTGCCTCCTATACCAGCAGTAGTGGTTAGTGATTGCCACCAAACATACAGAACAAATGGTTGTGGAGGCTAAGGCAGCCACGGCAATATTTGTGGATATAATGTGCTGCCTGGGGTTATCCCCTGTTCAGATTACATTGGAGTCAGACATTAAATCAGTAAAATGCTAGGTTTTTCGCCTGCTACAATCTAGCAAGCTGCATCACTATTGTGCTACTATATAAAGCTACCAGCACCTGAATTCCAGCTACTCCAACAAACAAGCCAGGCAGGATGAAGCCAAAGTATCACTTAGATTTATGCATGTTGTAATTATGAAATGTAATCACAAGTGCACGGTATTTGAAATAGCTTTAATCTGGTTATCATATTTGTTTAAAGGGATAAAACTGAAGTGCTTCTGCAGAAGACATGTAAGACTGCCTAGAACTCTGCAAACTTATTTAGTTGTGTTACGAAATTTTGCTAAACTCAGAGCAGCTGAAGACCCCTTTATACTTATCAAAACTCGATATAATTTTAGGACCACTGAAGTCAGCCACAAATGCAGTGGAGATACCACCTTCATTTAAACTTTTACAAAACAAATTGCTGTTGTTCCCCATGAGCTACCAAGAAAGCACTTGCAGGTTCTCAGGGTTGAATATGGCAAGGAAACTTTGCAAAGTTTGCCTACTTCCTACTGTTATTCTTCAGTAAATTAAAAGCAATCTAAAGAAATGTGCCAATATAAAACTGTCAGTATAACTGGACAAATAATATCTAACTATTTCTAGATTATTTCTGTTGGTTAACTGTGATTTGGCCCTTGATTACAAGAACAATAGAATTATCCTCCTAAGTACAACTTCCTAAGCAGATGCGGTCCTGGAGCTCAGAATACAACAGTCTGGAGCCTAGGAAGCAAAAATATTGCCATGGAAAAACACAGCAAAAAACAGGAAGCATACTAAAGCTGAGTAGTTCTTGTTTTAATTTAACTGGCATCAAACCCAATTATTTAACAAATTTACGGTTCTCTGTTTTGGATTGAAACCAGGCGATTGAAGCAATATTTGCAGGAATAGGGCGGGGGAGCAGTGGGAAAGAGAAGGCAGACGAGTTTGCTCTGAACATTCTGTTCAGCTTTTTGAGTCTAAACCATTTTTGTTTTGATGATTTTATGTCGTTCAGATGCTCATTGTGAATGTCAAATACTACCACAAGCTAGAGCAGATCATTTTCCATTCACACATCTCAACATCACCAAATGAAGGGCCAAATCCATGTCAAAGCCTTGCATCAATTTTGCTCAGACTTGTACAGAGGTGTCATGTATTCCTAGTTTACTACCATCTCCTAATCCTAGGATTAATTTGCTATCATGTTAGCACACAGGACCTGGGTAGAGCTAGAAGTTGCTTCTGGAGGAAGGACTTTAAATAAAGTGATGAGAATGCCCTGGTAAAAAAATAGAAAACTTTAGAGGAAACAGCCTGGACCAGACTAACATGCTTCAGTTGATTGTATGCACTTACATCCCAGTGAATTATGAAGGAATAAAAGTCCTGCTTAAAACCAACCACTTTCATTTCCTACTAAATTAGTCTAGCTACATTTAAAAAGACTGCAAGCTTCTCAAACACTTTTGACTCAGGTATTTTCTTACCTACTTTATAGAAGATAATGATTCTGTATCCTTCCCACGATGCCTGTGATATATATATGACAACAGGGAACTGTGTGAGAAGCACAGGAAATAGCAGCAAGCTCAAACTAATCTGTATTAAAAGTAGGAAAGAAAAAGTCACTGAGACTAATTTTTATGAAACCTATATACTAATAATATTTATCCTCTCAGCTTGAAGTTTCCAAAACTACAACTTTTAGCACGTGCAATGTAATTGGTAAAGCGTATGAAATAGAATACAAATCCAGGCATGTTTGTTTTAACAGCAATAGATCTTCATTTAGACTTTCATTAATGAATCTTTTTTCTTTCTTTGTTGCTTCATTTCATTCTCTTCTTTATTTGAAATCTTTTCTGGTCTTTACTTGCCAGCTGTATTCTTCCATTAACCAGTCATCAAGTGTTCCCATAGAAACATCTGGGATTTTTATTTGCCATTATGCTTTCTTATTTTCGCTATACTTTATTATTTTCGCATTTGTTTTATGTTTCTCCTCTGCCATATTTTTAACTCCAGATCTCTGTCAAAAATATATTTTCTCTAATAGTTGACTCATCTAGAGATGTAAAGACATAGTTTAGTTATCCAAGTTTAGTTTCTTGATAGATTATATAGGAAGCAAAAGTGTTAATCCCAAGTTTTCACATCCACTGCAAGTTAAATATTAACCATGAACAATTGAAAAAAATTATGTGCATAAAAACTCACCAGATACCCAATAGAAATCTAAAACATTCAAAATAATAATAGAAAAATGCAGTTGTAATTAACGTAATATTTTTATACTGAGGAATTACTTTATTACTTTATTACCATTTAGCCAAGCATGGGTAGATTCCACGCGATTCAAAGTCTTTACTATTAAGCTACTAGTATCTTAAAGGGCATGTTAGCCAGAAACTTTTTGATGAGTGGCTTAGATTCTCAAATCACAAAAAAATCCAAATATGTTTAAAATCTGTGCAAGAAAGAAGACAGAAGAGGAAGTCTTGCAAACAAAGCAATCACTTTTCTTAAATTACTTTCTTTAAAACATTTTGACTGCTTAAAAAGTCTAGGAAAAGTATCTAATGAAGATGGACAGGAGTGAGTGGGATTTATCAAGATTCAGGGATTTTCCAGAACATAAAAACAGGTGGAAGAGGTGTCATGATTGAAAAGGCCATGCAAAAAAAAAAAAAAAAAAAAATAGATATACTAATGCTTTGTATTAAAGAGGCAGACTGACAGCAGCATAAATTACAGCTGTCGGAGATGGCCCCTGTCTGTCTTGCTGCTCCAGGGCCTGTTGGAGGGTGATGTTGCATTAAATCTCTCTGGGAGCTTATGTCATTAAACAGTATGCATAATACGAAGGAGAAAAAAAAATATTGGCAAAGGGACTGTGTAGTTGCCTTTGTAGAAGATAATATTCAGCACTTATGCACATAGATTTTTTTTCATACATACGATTAAGCAGCATATTTTCAGGCTATTGCTTTTCTATTGATTTTTATAAAAAATTTGGAATTATCTTTAACTCTTGGCACAGCTATCTCTCCAAAGATGCAAAAATCACTTTCTTCTTGCTCAGCAACTAACCTACCACTACACTGTAACTGCTAATAAAATTCAAGGAGACTTTCTGTTGGATAACAATAAATAATATGAATTTAAGCCCCATCAAACTTATAACAGCAGAAGCTTCACCTTCTTCTGAAATTCATTAATATAGCAGATATGCCACCTAAATATGCTTACTGAAAGAAAGAGTTATTTTGCTGAAACCTTCATGAAAATAGCTAGCCAAGCAGCAGATTTTTAAGAGCATTTATGGACATGGAGACACAAACAAGCCCTCAGGGAGTTTTTCTTTCAAATCATGTCATTCTCCATCACATCAGAGGATGTCAGATTGTTTGCAGCAGAAGCCATCAACTGGTGAGTTTTTAAGCAGCTCACAAGTAGCTTGCTTACAGGTCCCTTGGGCTGCTCCTCTGCTGAAGTGGTGACACAGAGTCAGCAGCAGAGCTGAGCTGGTACATACACTTTGGGTAATTTGAATATTTGGCTCTTTACCTCCAACTAATCAAAAACTCCCACACTCTACAACCTCCTTGCTGAGGATTGTGCCATCACAGAGGGTTTTGAAACGTGACACTTGGGTCAGGAACATTTGTCACTTTGTATTTAAAACGTTTCAGAATGCAGCTAGGGTCCCAGTATATCCCTGTTTTCCTGGTCGGGAGCATCCTGTATTTTATATAAAACATCCTGCAAGCTTGGTATATTCCCCTGAAGCTGTGTCAATTAAGAAAGTGAGCAGAGCAGCCTGCAGCACATCTTTCCCCTCTGCCCCCTCTGCCCCTGCTCACAGCATGCTTAGAATACATCTAGCTTTACTCAGAAAACTGGAAAAAGGAAAAAAAAAAAAGTCTATATGTCTGGAATTCAGCTAGTTTCATAACAAAAGCTGGATTGAAAATGAACTGGGGTAATTTTGTAGATGAGTGGTTTAACAGGAACCGCATTCTTTGGGAGGGTGCTCGCAAAGAGGTTCAGAGCTCCTGCTGCCCCTCCAGTAATGAGTTGTGTTGGTTTTATGGCAACAGTGGCCCTGGGGGCCCCACCCAATGTTTCAGTCTGGTGAGAGCAATACAACTACATTCACCACTACCTGCATTATTCTTACAGCTAATGGTGGTGGTGGCCGCTGCTATGTCAGACTGAAGTACACCAAAAGAACACCAAAATCCTTAAAAGGTTCTTGCACTTCTCCGAATGTTCATAGGAAAACAATAATTTCTGGAAGCAGATACCTCATTTCTGTGTTGAGGGTGGTTTTGCCAGTTTTCAAGTACATCTCAAGTGCAGATTCCCAAATATGATGTTTTTCTGTGGAGTCATCAGCTCTTGGCTCAGATGCCATATCCCTGGGACAGCCTCAGAAATTTAGGTTGAAATCTTTTGAAAAGCACATTTATCAAAGCGAATTTATCAGGAAATATTATACTGTTGTGGGCAATATGCTCATTCCTTGGGAACTTGATTGTATGCCTCTGAAAAGGGGGAGCCCATACTTCCTGTCCAGAAAGTTCCTAAAGATAACAAAGAAGCAGAGGGACACACCATAGCCATGCAATCAGGTGCAGTAATCCTTGTCTTATTAGAATGTTCTTTGACCATGCAGCACTCCAAAATTCAGTCCAAGGTTAAGAGAGCTATATTTAGATGCTGTTTAATTTAAATTTTTTAAAAAAAATCTTTTCAGCATGTTTAAAACAATATTTTGCAGACTTCAATGGCTTCTGTAATGCTGAGGGCTGTGCATTACTGTGGCTAAAGTAAAATCTCCTCATAGAAGAATCATCTGCATTTAGTGAGAACAAATGCATCAAATTGACTTTCAGACAGAAACATAACCTCCTCTAAAGCAGGGTCATGTTTAACTGTAGAGCAGCTTTTCTATTGCATATGGAGAGAGTATCTGGAACTAAGCTTTTTTTTGAAGCAATGATATTTTGTTTTCCAGAACAATATTCAGTTAGTGGAGAAAATTTTCAAGTAATTCTAATCACTCAGATAAAATGCTATCCATTTATCTGAGCAAATATGCTTTAAGTGCAAAGTTGAATGTTAGAAATTTATATTCATTTCATCCTTGCTTTTCCTGTGCAGGAATACTTCTGTAAATGGTCCAGTCCTATAATTCAGTTTAAATATTGTTAGATTTTATGTTAATTGAGAACTAATGCCTTGGTTTGATTAATCAAAATACTATAGCTCCAATGCCAAATGTTAATGGCTAAAATGGAGGGCACATGTTAGTGAAATAGCATAAAAAGCTTAAAATAATTTGGAGCTTGTATAATTGGCCTTGTAATTTTTGCTTCATGAATCACTAAGTCAAACCTACAAAATGCTTAGTAATGAAAGGGATATTTATTTTCAGACAGTGATAAAAAGATACTGTTTAGAGTTTATTGTGGAGTTGTCTATCCTTAAATAGCATAGAGTAATTGAAATATTTTGGCTAAAGTATATCAGAATCCAAAAGAGAGTTAGAGACAGCTGCAACACTCTGTTGCAATCATATTAGTCAAGAAGGTCCTACTGCCTTTAACTTGGTGGCAAAAGGATGAACATGTGTTTACACTGGAGGCAGCAGCACAGTTTGATCAAAAACTCTATTTTAATCTGGTTTTGTAAAGTCAAAATTATATAAATGAAACTTGATCAAAGTCAGCTGTTGACTCCATCTTATTATCATACTTATATATTTTTACAAAAGGCTATTGAGCTATAACTGATGGATTCATTCAGACTAAGAATACTCCAGCTTTTCTTGAAATGACACTATTTAGCCCATAGACAGGAATATCCATCTAAAACAGTGGTACCGTTTTGATAATCAAAATGATAGACTGGACTTCCATTTAGCCAAGGAATTTCCACAGCACACTAATAAATTTTAGAGGAAAAGGATGGGCTATTATTCATCCCGATCTCAGTCCCAATCAGTACTTCTAAACGCCTCAGACTCATTTTTAAGCTATTATTTTCTAACAATCCATAAACTTTGCATGATGCCCACAGTGAAATTTTGCTACAAAGCAGCAAGCGTTTGGAATTGGTTTTGTGAGAGTGTGCTTGCAAGGGCTGGCCCTTGAAACAGAAAAGGCCCTGACATGAACCAAAGCAGAAATATATCACAGTCACCAGGGTCTCTGTCTCTCCTTCTCTTATGTCTCTTTTTGTCTCTCTTCAACTCTCAGTCTCTCTCTACTTCTCCCTGCTGTGGTTTACCACAGAAAGAGAAACCACATTATAAAGATCCCAAGCTGAACATTTATTATCTTTGGCTCATACCTTGTAGACCAGGCTGCTGTAGGAGAAAAAGTTGCAGTCTTAATTTACTTTGTTCATAGAGGAAAGAAAAGGAAGATGTAAACCAGAGAGACAAGACAAGAGTAGTATCTTAATCAGAGCAGCAGAAGTGATCTGGATTAGGGGAGCATTTTACTTTTTCAGATTAAAGGCAAAACTTCAGGATGGTCAGCAGACCTATTCCAGGAGTGAGGCTTTAGGAATTCTGTAGTCTCTGCAGAAGCTGTAAGATCTGCTTAGGGATTCCTTTACTAAATTCAACACCATTTAAAACTTTTAAAGGATAAGTTGCAGTTTATAAAATTATTTCATTTATGCTGCAATTGATCAAAAAAGAAAAAAATAACATACAGAAGACCTTCTGCCATCTCAATCCAGAAATGTTTCCAGATTCACCATTATTTTAATTTGCTGGCAACAGATTTTTAAATATACTTTCAATAATCATTGAGAGCAATTCCTTGTATCAATGAGAAACAACACCTACCCTTTGGAAGCTTACTGCTTCCATTTAGGGCTCAACTCATCTTTATACAGATCCAGAGACTCAGGATGTTACCAAGCAATAATGAAATTTCTTTCCATGTATCTCTCAGCTCCAAGAAAGGATGAGGTTTAACATGATGTACATTAAGGACTAGTTGCATTAACAACGTATCTCCAGATCTTTTTTGACCAAAGTAAATAGGCTGTAAATAGGTTTCAACTAGAGCCCTATTGTTATTAGCCAGTATATTTTGCAATCCTATCATAAATGTACTGAAATGTATTAGCTTCTTTTTTATTTAAGTCAGAAGGTCGTTGTCCTTTCTTCCCCCTACCCCAGCTTCAGTTTTCTGGTGATCAGAAACTTGTTTCTAGCCTAGATTTAGTAATGACCTCTGTGTTCTTTTTTCTTTTTGTACCAACATTACCTCTGTGTGTTTCCCTCCTTTACAAGTGCTATGTCCCTAAAGAATTTGAAAAGAGCAGTTTTATCCATTCTTGGCTATTCTCTCATTAAAGTAGAAAACTTGGGATTGGATCCTCTAAGGTATTTGTCTGCCTAACTCTTATTTAGGCCTCACTTTGCCACTGAAACCAATTACTCCAGGGAGCATTTGGCTGTTAAGTAAGAGTTCAATATCTGAAGTGTTTGGGGAGGCTGAACTGAAGCATCTTTTCAGCAAAGCTTTTCTTTCTTCATCTTTCTTGGACACTGATAGCACTACACCAAAGATAGCAATTTTTCAGTGCCTTACAGAAAGCTATCAATATTTTCCAAAGTCTTTAGGTTAATTTTGCCTTTATCTGATATTAAATTTACCTTTCTTTAAGCTGAAGAGTACATGAGGTACTGTGTCCAGCTTGTGTAACTAAGACTCTTTACCCATAATAATTTCCAGTAAGTAATTGATGGTAAAATTATTAGTAATTATTAACCTTTAATTGCATGCCTGTAATTATAAAATTTCATTCTAGTCCACCTAAGCCCTTTGAGGGCGCTCAGTTCCTCATACATTCTATTTGATCTGTTTCTGGCTCTACACACCCTCTAGCTTAACATTTCCACAGCTTGATGTCATCAACAAAATTACCATCCCTCTCAACTCTGGTTTTTAATTCCACTAGTCATATCTCTCTCCAGTCTTGCAATTCATGTCTCCACACAATTCACCAGTTTCCTCCAAAATGGCAGTTGTGGTTTTGAGCAAGATTTGGAAAATGGGAAAATGCAGATCTGCATAGCTGAGACTTTGTTTGGTCATGCATTGATCATTACTTTGTAATTCTTGTGCTACTGCTCTATTTCCCAGCACAATTCAGTTACTACATCAGTGCTTTACCATAGTATCTATAGATGGGACTGTTTGGAAGATCAGTTGCCAAAGATAAAATCAAACTTGGTCTGGCATGATCTACATTTGGTTTGATTTCATTTTCAATGAGTTTAAGTGTCTTTTCACCTAATCTGCTTGATCAAAGATCTGCTTGATCTTCTGAATGGTTGATTCATTTGCATCATCTTCCCCCACAGATTTACTCCAAATTTAGAGTGATCCTCTATCTGAAAATGTCACCCTGATGTAGTGGCTCTCTTCGCTTCCCCATGCCTTCAGACGATCTGAAACATGCTCAACTTCCTGTTAAAGCCAGCCAGAGTCAGGCTTTTAGTAGCTCTGTTTTAATACAGTAATTTTATGTTAAGATTTATCTGCATCACTCAAAAAAAACATTTAAGTGTCACTGTTGTCTTTATGAAAAGTTAGAAAAATTGTCGCTCCATTAAAAACACAAATGTAAAGTGCACTTAAACACTGACCAAGTGGTTATATGGATGAAACTTAATTACCTGTTGTCCATGAAATGCAACACGCTGCAGCAAAACCACAATCACTCAATCACTGAGGCGCAATCAAATCTGATCATGCATTAGGCAAATCCATAAACTAGAATGCTAAAGGACTTTCATTATGCCCTTGTCCATATCATCATCAAACCAAAAAGGAAAATGTTTGTGTGCTGGTCCAAAGGACATTCTAAGGAGCAGCTTCAATCCCTACTTGAATACACATTACAAAGGATTTTGCCTCTTCATTTAATATTACAAACTCACGATACTTTCCTCCTGATATTGGCCAGGGAAAAATCTCTGGTACTGACAGAAACAAAATCAAATTGACAGTCTCTCACCATCACACCACTTATTCAAGTCCAAGCAATAAACACAAGAAGGTGTATGTTTTTCATGGACTTAAAATATCCTTTACTAGATGAATGTGAACAATTTTCTTTACCTATATTTTACACATATGAGAAGAAATCAGGTTTTCTTTACTTCCATTGTCTCAGAATCAAGAATCAGAGAATGACTGAGATTAGAAGGGACTTTTGGAGGTTATCTGGTCCAACCTCCCTGTTCAAGCAGGGCCACCTGAAGCTGGTTGTCTGGGACCATGTCCAGGTAACTTTTGAGTAACTCCAAGGATGGAGACTCTTCAACATCTCTGGGCAACCTTCTTGATGTTGCCAGTTCTTGGTCTCCATCACAGTGAATACACTTTTCCTGATGTTCAGAAGGAATGTTCCATGTTTCAATTTGTTCCAAATGTCTCTTGGAGGATTATGAAAGATTAATTAATCTAGGAGTTTTGGGTTATTTTAGTTTGGGGTTAGTTTTTTTCTTTGGTTTGTTCTTTTTTTTTGTTTGGTTTTTTTTGTTTTTGTTTTTTTTTTTTTTTTGTTTGTTTGTTTTTTTTGTTTTGTTTTGTTTGTTTTTTTACCTGCAATTGAGACATAAAAACTGTTATGATTTTTCTTTCTGGAAAATTGAAATTTTCCTGAATTGTCTGTCAGGAAAATAAGTGGGGTTTCTCTTGAAGTACAGTGATAAAATACTAGATTTCTCAATGTGTGATCACACCTATAACTCCATACAAGGCTTCTCTTGCAGCAGCAAGTAACTCAGGAAATCACAGGGACATTTTAAGAACCAACGTACAAATAATTCCCCTTGTTCTGTCTGCTACTTTCCCTTGGCAAACGTGGGTAGGGACATTGATGAAATATCAACAGAGAAACTCCATAACATTTTTACAAACAGAAACAGTGCCTGTCTTTGTCAGCTGATTTCTATTTTATTACTAGCTCATGATTAATTAATTTAAAATTTTGTTAACCCTCAAAATTGGTCTAATTATCTTTAAGCTATCATCATTTGAATACCTTTTACTTGTTAAATTAATAGGGTTGAAGCAAAATATAAACTTATTTGTAAGTTATAGCAAATACAATAGCAAATATAGTCATGTTATATCTCCAGGATGAAAAATATATTAAATATCATAAAGCCCAAACCAAAGAGAAGGCTGATGTATATGCCACTTCTTGTTTGACGTTGTTTCCTTAATTAATTTTGAAAAGTTGTGATTTTTAATACTGTTTTCAGCTGGCTACTAATAAATATCACTGGATAGTAAATCATATACCTAATTATTTAGGTATATTGCAATTACTAAGTCTGATGCAACACAAGTAATCCAGCAGATCTTCACTTTTATTCTTTCTGCTCCTTTCCCCCTACCACCAATTCCTTTCCCACTCAAATAGCCCTTAATGAACTCTCACCATCTGATGACTACAGGAGACTGATATCTCATTTATAAAATGTTGTAACTAGTGCTGAAAGGAAGGCAGAGCAGATTAAATTGAAGAAATTTGTGAAGATGCTTCTTGGACAACCATCAGTTTTGAATATACATGTTTAGATTTACCAAAGGTAGCAGGAGCAAACTATGCCAGTAGTTCTTATTATAATTTCCTCATTTACACTTTAATGAAAAAATTATTATGCTGTATCAGTTCTCATCTGCTACCATGATAAAACTTGCATTTATATAACCTGTAATCCATTTCACTATGGGCACAAGGGAAAAATTTGTTTTGAGATGACAACCACAAAAAGTTTTTTTACACACAGATTGGTTTGGAAACTTTGCAAATGGTTTGTACATACAAAAGGGAAGGTGCTTTTAGAGGTGTGCTTTTAGAGGTGTGCCTTCAGCAATTATTACTGTGTTGAGGGCCAAAATGGGTATAATGAATAGGCGTGACATCCATGTTCCACTTTCCTGAACTACAGCACAGATTTTGCTTCCCGTGATTTACTTTGCTGCTATTCTGCTTTGTCAGAAGATATAACTGCAAAAGATAAAAAAGTATATTTCAATATGAGATCAGTTAATTCCAGCAGGTCTGAGATATTTTGCTAAATGGTCCTCATGCATTTTCATTATATAGGAATCACTTTTTCCGTTGAGATTTTTTTCAATGTCTATAAATAAAGATATGAAATATAATTTGTCCCCATTCTTGGGAATCTTTTAAGGCCTAACTTTTCAGATTTTCAGTGGAAATAGAGAAATTATATTAAATTTTACTTTGTCTTCCCCTTCATAGAACACTTGCTGGTTTCCTTTATCTATTGAAAATTGACAGTTACTCAAAGCAGTTAAGAAATTTGAAGGTCAACTTCAGAATGTGAGAAGGGAGAAATTAATTTTCCTACACATCATGCTAAATACTTTTATAAAGTGCTTATATCTTTTTTATTCCTCATGAGGAAAGACTAAAACTTATTTTGATCTGTAACTTTACCATCCTAAATTCATTGTGCTGACCTAATAACAGTTTTCCTGGTGGCATAGCCAATAAACTCAATAACTCTGCAGAAGTATCTTGAGTAGAAAGAACTTGGATAGCAAAAATACAGATGCACCTTTTTCCCCAGCTTCTTTTATGGCAGAATAACATGGTGTTCTTTTATAGCCAACATTTTTTCAGCGCCTAACCTCTCTATCATTATATTTACAATTTACCATGATCACTATATTCAGAAGAGAGCTTCAGTTCCACAGCCACACAAGAGATAGAACAAGAATGGGAAGCACAAATTATTTCACCAATGCAACCCACAGTGCTTTCCAAATAAGATGAATTTGTCTTTAAAACTTTCCCAAGAATTAGTGTAATTCCCAGGCCCTACACATTTCCCAGAAACCTGGGACTTGCCTCACCAACAGCTAGGAATGATTAGGAAGACCTAAGGAGGTGGAAGTTTCCTACCTTCACATACTTCTCATTCACAGTCAGCAAAAGTTAATAGGTACTGAAATACAACTTTTTAAACTGCTCCACCAAACTGGTACTGTAAGTAGCCCGAAACATTTCCTACACACCATTTTTGATAAGGACTAAAGCAAGTCTAGCTTCTTCTTTGGCTTCATCCTAAAATAGACTTTCTTAACATTCTGGTGATGATGAGAATTGGTAAATTTCCATACACATGAGTTCTGAACCCCCATCCCATGATATCCTGGTAAGATGTTTTTGTTAAATTCTGATTGTATCAATATAGTATCATTCTATTGTTTCTTTTCTACCTTGACTTTTATTGAAGTTAACAAAAAATTAGACCTCAAACTATAGAGCTTGGTTTATTTTACTTATGCACAATACAGTAGCAGAATCTGAGTGTGCATATAATGCTTACACATAACTACCCTTTTCTATTATTAAATTTGATTAAATTTTCTGCTCTTTTATTTAAATTCAGAGTCATTGGCAGAAATCTAAGATATAGTAACTAATAACAATGGCCAAAAAATAACTCTGCCATTGATTAACTTTTACTGGAATATAAATGGCCCACTCTGAAACAATTTTTAGACTAATTTTTTAATTGATATTTCATAAAATGTTGATTCATTCAGTTTTAAATAAAATTTATCAAACACAGAGTCAGTTCTTGGTCACACAGAGAATTCACAAAGACTTAGAATTCAAGCAGTGGTAGTTGCACATCATGCAGCAAACACTATTTACTTAAATTCTGGTTTTATGGCTACTAACATCTCAGTGATTCAAATCATGTCAACTGCTGCCGCAGTGGCTCTCTTGAGAGGAGAGGGGTGTAATAAAGGTTTTCAATTTGTCTGCACTGATTTAGCTGAGTAGAAAACATCAAGTGGAGCTTTCACATTTATAATGAATATGATTAAAGAATGTATTTATAAAAATGCATACTCAAAATATGAAAATAAGATTAAAAACAATGATTTGAGCATTGAGTAATATTTGGAAGAGGGCTGTATTACTGAGATCAGAAGGCTATTACTGAAATTTAAGTCTCTCTGGGACTTTAATAATTTGTTTTTCTGTGTACTTTGATTAACAGCTGGCAAGCAAGTTCCCATTTGTTTCCAGACAAGACATGTGTTGTCCAGTAGTGAGTAATCTTTCCTTTTATGGTTCAGTTCTTTCAAAGAATAGTCTTTGAGGACCAGGAAAAGAACTGTGGTGCCAGGCAGAATTAAATTGGTTTGCATATCTGCCAACTTGGCCATTCTTGGAAATTCAAAACAGTAAACTGTGCAAAGTTGTTTCCTTTTGAAAAGGAAATCTTGACAATGATATGGCACATATCTAAGGACACAGCATCAGTGTCTGGGTCACAAGATAGCTTTTTTCTTTTGTTGCCTGTACTTTATTAAGCATACCCAGTGTATGTTAAAGAGTAGTGGTAAAGCATAAATGATAATTTGAAATAATTATTTATACTAGTGAGATATTTGGTCTACATTGACAAAATTCTGGATTTAGATAGAGTCCTTCATTGGAGCTACAGAAACTTGTCTTCACTTGCTTGGAACACTTCTGTGAGGCTTTCTTCCAATTTCAGCTTTTCAGCACCAACACCAAAATTGTGCCATGGAAGATGAATATGGAAAAAAACTGCTCATCAGAGGCACTAATAGAAGGAGCAGTAAGACAGCAGGATAATGACAATCAGAAAAGAATACAAAAAGCATGTAGGGCATTGGAGAATGCATGGATCTGGTTTATTACATTACCTTTTTGACTACACTAACAAAAGATTTTTGGTAATCCAAAGCATGGATTGCATTTATGCTGCTTGCTCTAGAAATTACTCCATATGCTTGCTTCAGAATATCACCTTTGCAAAAATCCATAAAGGGAGTAATAAGAAGCTGGTGTACCATTGCAGCAGCCTGCCTTCCTTCTGTTCCCAGCCTGGCAGGGGATACGTTTGAATTTGATGACGTGATGCAAATTGTGACATGTCCCTAGCAGATCAGAAGAGGACTGAAAAACTGTAGAACTTTCTTAGTCATATTTATTTTCATAATTTAAATAATTTAAACCATCAACTATTGTATTTCTTGCCTTCCCCCCTCCCCCCATCCCGCCCCATTACTGAAAGATCTTGAATGTGATATTCCAGGTAAAACAAAAATGCAATTTTAGTTAAGCTGCAGAGCCATTTCTTGGTAGCACACAACAACCTTGTGGTATTTATCACCAAATTCAAGCAAATCATACAGTAGAAGCTAAAGCATATGGCCTGATTTTTTCATTCACACTTAACCTCTATGCAAATTATAGAGAGATAAATAAAAATTTTATTCACTAAAAATCCACTATCCCTATAGCATAAACATAAGTTGATTGCAGGGCTGAGATTTTTCACGATTGGAACCACACAAAATTTTGGTCCCGAACATCTACATGCTTTCCCACAATTTTCGTCCTCCTTTCCTGAGAGCATTCACTACTGTTATGTCCTGATGTCTGTCTTATTGTAGTTGATGTAGAAGAAAGCAAATCTAAAAGTCTTGTCTGCTTTGGAAATATTTGTTTTGTTTGTTTTTTTTTTTTCTTTCCTATTGTCCCCCAACATTTTTTTAACCTTTAAATAGTATCAGAAGGCCAATACTATTTAACTCATAATTTGATGTTTATTCTGTGGGTTTTAAAATTTTGCATTCATATAGTAGCTTTTATGCAATGTAAATATATTAGTGTTAGAAAAGTTTGTAGGTGATTTTTTTTCTTTTTGAAGAACAGATGGTTGTGATGTCAAAGGCGAGTGATTTCTGGATGCTGAAAGTCATAGGAACACAAGCACATCCATAGTCTGATCTAGGGTTGTTCAAAATTATTTTTGTGTTGGCAGGTAAAAAAAGAAAAATCTAATATAGAAAAACTGTTTCAGGTGGAACACTAAAATGGTTTTTTTTTTCCCTGAGACAAAAATTTGAAGACTCCCTCTGTATCAAAGATATAACTATATCTAGGCTGGAAAGAAACATTTAGATCTTTTTAATGAAGAAACCTATCTAAAAATATAATAGTGTTTCATTTTGCTGAAACCTAGAAGTTATGGGATATGGAAACCCCAGCCTCAGTTCCTTCTTCTGTCTGAAACATATCTGTGAGCTTCTACAATAATATTCTAGTTCAAATAATTTTCAAGAGAGGAATGCATTCAACCTTGGCTCTCTTTCAAAACCAATCTTTGCTAATTGAGCTACCCTCTTTTTCTTACTGCATAAACGCTAGAGTTTGTAAGAAATGATGGAGCTCCAACAGGAGCAAAACAAGACGACCTATACCAGAGCACTTCAAAACTATAACTTTCAGATTACAACAGTAGTGATTTATTCAAATGTCTGGGCTAGAAAAAGAGGTGCTGGTAAGAAAGAATAGAGGGGGGAATAAAAGAAGAAAAATGTTCTAAAAAAGCCCAAAAAGAATTAATGTTCAGGTAACATGAATGAATTAGACAACTGTTGTAATTCTCATGTCAGGTTTTACATAAAACTGATAGGCATAAAATTAAGAGGAAAAAGAAGCTGAGATGTGTTTAACATTTCTCACTATCAACCTTTGTATTCTGACTGCCACACAATCAGGGGATAAAATTGCTATGAGACCTGTTTGCTGTGCTGCAGGCAAGAGGCTACACGTGCTACATGCTGAAGAGGCATGGTTCTTTCTAAATATGCGTATCCATGTACTCATTCAGCTTCTTTTCAAGATACACAGAAACTGAAAACATTCAACAACATAAAAAATTAAATCAACCAACCACACATACACAAATGCAATCGACTCAATTTCTGTTGCCCAACCACCACAATTTCATGAATGAAGCACAGTGCAGGGAAATGCAGAGCAATTTCCAAGTGTTCTTTTTTGATAGAAAATTTATTTTGCATCTATACAGTTTCAAACCTGTCCTCTGAGGTTTTTTTAGGCCCCATGAAACATGCAAGCTAGGCTTACAGTGAAATCCATGACCTAGACCTCTCTTTTTCCTACTGCACACTGACTACAGTGCCAAATTACAAAAGCTTTTGTCTGAATCTGCCTTACTCTTGTTGCTATTGGTAGCATTTATTACTCAAAGTGGCACAAAGAATGGTGAGCATTCAGAAAATATTAATATAGCTCAGCTAAAGACAAAAGATCATGGAGCTGCTCAAAGAAAAATGTATGAGAATCAAGTCACAGGTGGGAAAACAGAGAACCCAGTTCTCCCAAATGCTGGATTAGTGCGGTAATTTGAGTTATTGGACAAATTTCAGTAGTAGTTCTCTATCTAAAAGCATAAGTGAAATGAGCATGGCCATTCCTAGTGTACTTTATACAGCACTCAGTCATGTCACTGTTTACTAAGGAAAATCTGATCACAGATTTTATGTTATATCCTTTTGGAAATAAAAGAGATGAGAATGTAAATCTGGTTGGAGGATCTTAAAGTTCTTAAAAGAGGTATTGAGCTGCTCAGTGATTTCAGGATGGTTATTCCCATACCAGGATTGATGATCCTTAAGCACAGAGTGATTTTAGAAGAGCCCTAGGTAGCTAGAATCTAGGTGTGTGTTTTTAAGAATACAGTCTTTGACTTAGACCAATAAATTTGACATAGTATCGGTTTTAGTGCCTTTATAAATCAGCATCTGCAGTAGTGCAATTGCATTCCCATTAACAGGTGATTTCTCTGTGATTCCCTCTGGTGACAAACCCATTTGCTTGTCAGCCCTACAGTGCAGCATCGGCTCACTGCAGCACTGGATCCAGGTATCATCTCCTAAAATAAGATCTGCATGTGCTGCTGCACAGTTTCACAGTTGCTTTGTTCTTTTGTCTAGGTAAACCCTAGATTTCTTTCTATTTGAAGGTTTTTTCCCTAAAGAAAATTCAGAAGAACCACTGCTCTTATGACAAAACAAAATGGTTGTCACGAACGGGACTGTATAATTAGACCAAAAATTATATGGAATGAGGTTATCACAGTTAGATCTTTCTTCTATCACCAGCCCTAGTAAAAAATTTATATTTTTCCTCCTAAATTATTACATTGTGAAAGAAGTTTCAATTTAAACTGACTTTCAGCAGCTTCTGGAAATGACCCTTCATGCTACTGTAGGCAGGTAGCAAATTTATGAGTATCTGCTACCTGGGTCTTTAAGTTATCCTCAAATGCTGTTCATAAGCTTTTTCAAAATGGATTATTTATAGTGTTTCTGAAAGTAGAACATATAAACTCTACTTCTACCACATTTCCATCAATGACAGGTTTTTTATGTGAGAGAAACAAATCATATCCACTATATTTATGGAGGATAACCAGATAAAGAAGTTAAAGAATTGTGACTAGTCTAAACATTTCATTGCTTTTGAAAAATATGTAAATAATTTTTTTTCTAAAGTATAGAAATAGTTACAAAAATGTGTCTGGATCTGTATGAAAGTCTTGAAATGAAAATATTCTGCAATGTGGTTAAACAAAAGAAGGATGCTCTGGTAACATGTAATCGATTTATTTGATCCCTTTGCTCCTGAGGTCTTCCAAGGAGAAAGAGATCTCTTTCTACTTGATCAGAAGTTGCCAAAGTTAGTAATGTGGCTGAAGTGTATTGACTTCCACAGGACAACTTCATACAATGAACTCTTCTGATATAAATGACCTCTACTTAGTTGCTCCTCAGAACATTTTACTCAATAGCATAGCAGGAAATTGTACCTGCAGATTAATAAGGAAAGAGTGAGTTCAAGAAAAAAAAGAACAGCCTGTATAATTTATTTTTAATTCTTCTCTTTGTAAGTAGCATCAGAATCACAGTCAGTGGTGTAGGTAATGAGGGAACATTATCGAGAAATGATATTTAAACAATTTGAGAATGAAGAAACTGGGTTGAATAGGCAAACTGCAATACAATATTTATGATCATCTTGTAGGGACAGCATTAAAGAAGAAGGTGAAGGAAGTGTGAAAAAAGCATAAGCTTACCTCCTTTTTGTTGTTCTACTTGCATACAGATTATAATTTTTACCTATAATTTTGATATCACAATTGGTTTCTCTCTAAGTTTATATTTTACAAATCAAATAAGAAATTTATCAGTAAAAGTTCATCCAGTATACCCAGATACGCTGGGATTATGGGTAATTGAAGCATATTTTGCATGCCTCTCATTTGATGAATGGAAAAACTATTAAACTTCTATTTTTCAAAAGAAAGGGAAAAAGTCAGGAGTCCCATGTTTGCATGTAGGAAATTTGTAATCCTTTCCATGAAACTTTGAAATACTCCAAAATATCTTAAAACTGAAAACACTTTGACTGTAACGTGCCATCAAAGCACAGAGGCACAGAGTATAATGAGATAAGACAGATTATATAATTATTTGGTCACACAAAAGCTAATACTTAGATATTGATGTAATATATGCAAATAGTGCATTTTGTGCCCCAGTGGTACTACAAAGTGCACTTATTTTTGATAATAGCAGGGAAAAACAGATTGATCTTCTAAGGAGGTTATAGTTTTAGAAATGTTAAATAGTGTAAACATTTCTATATATATATATGATATATGTATATATCTGTATACCTGGTATATATAAGAACTATTATCATACATAAATCAGTTATCACCTGGGAAAATATAATAAAATAAGTCTAATTTGCGCTTTCTACTTTTCATCATATTTGCGATATCTTTATGGACTGCAGCTGTACCTTGTATGTCTCCAAATAGGCTCAATTTCAAAATTTCTTCGGAATGAAAATTGGATATTTAATTCTCTGACTTATTAAAGCTGCTACTAATTTTTGTTGAGAACAGAACAGAACAGAACAGTCAATCAGAACAATGTCTGTCGCAGACATTTCTCCACAGAAATCCTTTCTTTCGGATTTCTGTGTCTTCAGGAGGCCAGAGGCCTCCGAAGACAAGGTAAACAATTATTATCAGCTGCTGGGGAATGCAACAGGGGCACCTATTTTGATTGGTGATTGGTTCATGTTTTATGTTTATAATTAAGGGCCAATCACCAGTGCAAGCCAGGGGACTGAGTCTTTGGCCACAGCTTTGTTGTGGATTCTTCTCTTTTCTATCTATTCTTAGCTTAGCTAGCTGCTCTGCAAAACCTCTCTCTATATTCTATTAGTATAACTATAATGTATTATATCATATATTAATAAATCAAGCCTTCTGATTCAAGAAACAAGATTCACCGTCTCTCTCTCACCAGCCAGCGCCCACTCAGGCGCGGTAATAAATGTCCTTTGTGGTAAAGGCATAATTCTTACACAGCAATTACTGCACCTATCTAGTTGAACTTTTTGTAATGTAATAAACTTAACTCCTCCTGAAGTAACATTCCAGGATGTTTCTCACAGCGAGGTAACAATACCAATATCTGTTAGGATGGATGCACTTGCACTTTGTGTATCTCCAAACAAGCCTTATCACATGTGCAATTTCTGTGAGCAGTTCTGAATTTATTTTAGCTTCTGTCTGTTGTAACATGAAGAGTATGAAGTCCTGGTGGAATAGAAGCCTTGCAAATACACCTTGCATTTTATTCGTGGTCTTAACAGGAGAAAATAGATGGGATGCAAAACTCGTGGAAATCTCTAAGTAATGGAATTTTTTCTATTAACTCAAAAGAAATTGTTCCCAGCCTCAGAGCTCTCCTGTCAAGTCCTAGTATCTAGATACTTAAAAAGATCTGAGAAATTATTTTTTGAGAACGTATTGTGCAATAAGCTGACATGTCCCACTTGCATCCACTTCACAAATACAATACAAAACATCAGAGTATCTATTTGTGGTTGTAGATATCCACAACTCTCTTTTATCATGGGAAAACCACCACAAAAAAAAAAAAAAAGTTATGGGCTATACTGTGTTATAATTAGTATACAAACATGTGATACTCTTATATGAATGAAAGAAATAAGAGAAATAAGTACTAAATACAGGTTTCATTTTGCTTTTCAAAATTATATACACATGACAGATGTCAGGATACTTCATGGCTGGCAGGATGAGGTAATAAAAGGAAGGCTTTGAGTATGTGTACAACTCCCTTAAACAAAGCTGAATACTGATGTTTCTCATTACCAAGCAGTGCCAAAATCTTCAGGATTACACATTATTTATTTTTAATACTCCATTTAGTCATTGTCTACATCATCTAAATGTGTATCTTTGCCTGCCTATCTGCTGTTGATTTCTTCATTTGACATATATGTTTCAAGATGAAAAATAGTACAAAAGTCCATGGAGTTTCATTAAAAATGAAATCCTAAAATATGGTGGTGTGGTAAAACTTACTGCAGCTTAAGAGCAAGTTCAACCTTAAAAGCACCATGTTACAAACATCGAGGTGGTAGTGACTAAGACTTAACACCTAGAAATCAACATTTAAACCAAGACATTTATGCATATGAGAAACTACTAGCCAGTGCAATCGTTGTTTTTATGCATTTATGAATGAAATTATAAAAAAATATGTGTGCAAATGCATGAATTTTACTCATATCCATGCCCATGTGCTATACTGATTATATAATTGCAAAATTCTGCTCTTAAAAAGGAGTCTTTCCTTGGTTTTCTGCCTTAATTTATGATTGTAGTTAAATCTTTTCAATAGTTTGCTTTGCAATGTGATTTTCTATTGCATTTAGAGGATTCTCATGTGACTGCATCCAGAATAGATTAAAGACAAAGATAGTTATAAAAGTTACAGAAAACCAGAAAGATTTATATACCTATACAGGTATAAACAAACATAATTAAGAAGACTATTTATAAAATTCAGTAATATTTACTTCCATCATAATAATTGAAGTCTAATTTCATCTGAATTATTTGAAAAGGGTTTAAATTTTTCTCAAATATTTATTAAAATGTTTTGCAAAGTAGTTTCTTAAGGGAATTGAAGTAGGAGATTCAAATATACATTATAGTGGCTAATTCTCACGTGACATAAACATCAGAAAATTCACAAAACAGAAAATATCTGTGTTTTGAAAGATTAACTTTACTTTCCCATAGAGATCTCTGCTATGTGACTGATTCTGTATCTAAGTTAATTCATTAGTATATTTACAGGAGTTGAACACTTAATAAATTCAATAATATTTTTGTAATAATTTTTAAAAATCAGACAGAATATAGTCATTAAGTTTTACCTTGGCTTAAAGGTAAGGATTTTTTGATTGCCATATCTAACTGCCAGAAACCCATCATGCCACAAAAGCATTGGAGGACACCAAAGCCTGATCAAGCATATGCACTCCATAAGGAGAGTTCCACATTTTAAGAAGATAGTAGATGTGTGCAAGTTAGAAAGCAGTTTTTTTGATACAACAGATCTCTTAAAAAAATGAATTTTCCACCCAGGGCTTACTGTAGTGAATGAAGATAAAGAATTCTTCTCAGAATTACTTTTTAAAAAGCCATCTCTTTCCACCAGGTATGAGCAAGGCATAGCAAGAGTAGTGTATTAACTGGGACACACAGACATTTCTTTCAAATTAGACAGCATGGGCAACTCCTCACCTATGAAATCATTCCTAGCACAGATGAAGAGAGAGCACTAAAAGGACAACATCAATTTTTAAATTCTGAGACTGCTAAATTTATTATTGTATCACAGATAGGAAATCATGGCACAGTCCAGGAACCAGAACAGAATCTCTAATTTTCTCCATCCAGAAACCCCATGATTCCCCAGACCCAGGGAAAAGTCATGCAGAAATGTGAACTAAGGATGTGATGTAGGGAAAAGGAAAAGACATCTATTTGGATTTTGGCAAGATCAAAAAGCAGAAAATGTGAATGCTTGATATTGGAGAGATTCTTTGGGTAGCAAATAAACAGAGAATTTAGATGGTCTTACTAAGAAAGCATTTTGGAATTAAAAAGACAAATTGATGGTGTCATTAGCAAAGAGGGTAGGTGTGCAAACCTATTATAGTTGTTTTCCACAAAGTTTAGTATTACTTTAATTGGAAAATACGAGATCTTTGGTTGGAAAGTGCTAAATTGCTCTCAAATACTGAATGATCCATGATATCAAAGTATTGCTAAATGACAATTAATCAGACTGCAGTGAATTTAAAGAAGTTAAATATTCCCTCTTTAGGCTACTTGTATAGAAAGTAATGCCATTTTTTAATCATATGTCTATTTTGACTAAATAGTCTTGTGAAAAAAATTCAGATTTATAATCCCAGATTTTGATGTGCTATAACACATAGAGAGTTCTAATAAAGTACCAGTCTTACCAAGTTGTTGATTGCTCCTAATGACAATTCACTGATAGAAGTCTTCCGATCACCATTGAAATACTAAGGATATACATTAACTTTGAGGGGAAACATGTGAGGAAGAAAATAAAACCCGGGCTCCTTGAAGCTTCAAATTCAGCATCAGAACTATTTATCTTCTATCCTATCCCCAGAATATTTTTACAACATGGAAATGACAAAGTAAATTGTCAGCTTTTCAAGTCTACTTGAATTTAAAAAGATCAATAGTAGACAGCAAATATTTCATCAGAAAGATGTGTTAGGTGTTCAAACAAAGCTTTTGCATTTCCTCCTTTTCTAATTTCACAACTTCCTATAAGGTATGCTGCCACTTTCTTTTGCTGCAAAACTCCAAATAATTGTTTTGCAATGCCAGTGGTGAGAGTTGGGATAATAGGAGCAGTTTGCATGGCAGGCTGCTGGCCCCTGCTTGTCTGTTCTGTAACTGAAAAGGAGACTCAGATAAATGTTAGGAGTGTTTCAGTAAACTTGAACAGCATAGCACATGTCTTTTTTCAGTAATAATATATGTAAACCTATACTTATCAGTCTTTAAAGTGAATAACACAAGAAAATACCAGAATCAAGTAAATGACTGTGTTCTCAGTGAAGGAATCTAACTTCTTGCAGAAAAGAAATAGGATGGAATGTTTTAATGTCAGCATTTAATACTAAACTCTGGAACAGCTACATCTGTCAAAACTTGAATTTTTCATTTGTGCTTTCCTGTTCAAGGTGCCCTTTGTTTTAAGTACAAAAGTGAACATATGTGATGCATTGACTTCTCTCAACTATCAAGCAGCTTCCAAAAGGAAAAAGTGTCTGGATACGGAAAGCAAGGAGGAATTCCTTTGCACTTTCAAAGAGCTTCCAAAGACAGATTAGAGGAAAATGGCATTGTCAATAATGTCTAAATTAATTAAGAGAATAAAAGGAAATAGCAAGGTTGTTTTTAAAGATACCTATAAAGAGAATTTCTGAAAATAAATAAAACTAGAAGTTCCTAGGCTACTTCCATTACATTTTCTCTGTAAAGTTTAAATAAAGTTTTTGTCAACATTTTTCAGGAAAAAGGCTATTTTTTCTTAGTGACAGTGTCTCCTGTGGTATTAAGAATATGAGAGAGATTTATTATAGTCAAGAGGACATTATTGGCAAATTTAAAGGAAAAATGCACTGGTTTGTTTCTACCTTAACTGAAACTAGTGGAATTTTCACCACTGAATTGGATGCAATAGGAATAAGACTTCAGTATTATCAAGTTATCAAAATTTAGAAGATTGATTCTGAATTCTGCTCTTTTGCAAGAAATGGCCACATCTCTATGGGATTATTCATAAGATGACCACATAATGCATATTTAAGGCAAATAAACTGCTTTCGTTATTGTTGTTTACCTTCTTTGTTTACGCAGAGTGAAATGAACCAAACTGAGGAAAAAGCAAAGCAAAAGAAACTGAAATAAAATCAATTTTCCCCCTTGCATGCTTGCAGCCAAAATTTTACCATGTTGTGCATATGAAAGTTGAAAAACACTGCACAGTGGTTTGAAGTAAAAATCAAGTTAATAATTTTAATTTCCACATTTAAAAGTGTAAATTCAATAAAGAACATCTGAAATACACTGATAAATGGTACTATTTAAAACATCCTTAATACTGTGTTATAATCTAAAAGAAATTATACAGATTTTTTTTTTTTTTTAACTGTTCTGATTGAGGTTCAATATCTAAGTGTCAAAAGATGCCTTTTATGGCTTATGCTGTGTGTGGAAAAAGAATCTTATTGATTTTTTTTAGCAACACATCTGTTTGATAGTTGACTTCAGTTTCTGAGGATTAGGCTCAGTCAACCAGGTTCTTCTGTCCTTTCTGTGCTTCCATATCCTGTTTAAAGTTCCCTTAAAAAGTATTATCTTCTCCCCGGCCCACCATACAGCCCTTGTCTCTGTGCTTCTAACTATATTCAACTCCATTTGTCAGGCTAGAATATTCTTTGTAAACTGTAACTGAAGAAAAATCTTTGTTTTGATTCTAGTGAAATTTTTCATTGATTTTTCAGAAAGGCATTGTGGATCACTAAGTTCAGTGCTGACATCCAAGATCTCCATGCTTCAGGGCAGGGACCAGCTCCATTGCAACAGTAAAATAGAATCATAAAATCATGGAATTAAGGCTGGAAAAGAGCTCTAAGAACACTGACTCCAACTTTGGGTGGGATATCACCATGTTAGCTAAACCACAGCACTAAATTCCATGTCCAGCTGTTTCTTGGCACTTCCAGGAACAGTGACTCTGCCACTCCCTGGGCAACCTGTTCCAATGCTTAACCACCCTTTGAGCGAGAAATTTCTTCCTGATATCCAACCTAAAGTTCCCCTTATGCAACTTGAGGTCTCCTGCTGCTTCTTACCTGGGAGAAGAGGTGAACGCCCCATCCTGTTACGACCGTGAGGACATTAAATAGGGCTGGCCTCAATTCTGAGCCCTGGCCACCACCACTGGTGACCACCTGCCAACTAGATGGCACACCATTCACCACCATTCTCTGAGCCCTTCCTAAATCCGTGCTGGCTGGGCCTGATCCCCTGGTTCTCCTACATGTGCTGGACACTCAAATCATCTGCCCCATAATGGCACCGAAGTCAGGCTGACAGGGTTGTAGTTACCTGGATCCTCCTTCTTACTCTTGTAGATGTGCAACACACTGGCTAATCTCCAGTCCTCTGGAACTTGCCTGGTTAGCCAGAATTGCTAGTAAATGATGGAGTGTGACTTGGTGAACTCTTCTGAATAAGCAATAATAAAATGATGCCTTTTGTAGTTTTCTTATGTCTCATCTTGCCTTGACATATTTCTAAATTTGTTGATGTAATTAATCTTTAAAACAATCTTAGATTACACCCTAGATTATTAAAGTTAAATTAATTAAATTTTCTCATTAATCAGTCTGAAATAAACATTTCTTCAACAAGCCAAGAGGCAGCACCTCTGCTACCACTGACAGACACTTCAGGCCTGTTTCATCTCCAGGATATGAGATCTTCTGGGACTTAGAATTGCTCATTGTAGCTTCTCTGTAAACATCCAGTAATTAATCTCCCTGATATGAGGTCTGACATCCCATTCTCATGCTCTCACAGTTTGTGGAGCTTTTCACAGTGAAGAGGATGAGAACTCAAAAAGATAAAGTCATATGCAGAAAAAAAAGGTTAGTGGCCTCACTTTAGAAACCTATTGTGATGCCCTATTTATTGCAGACCTTGGAGAAAGTATGGTGTATGGGGGAAATTATTTCAGGAAGAAAAAAGAAAAATAATTTTGTGTGTAGCTGATTTCATGTATGAGACAGATGGAAAAATATGAGTGGATCTTTTCATGGCAGTAATGCCCTGTGATGAGCAAGTTACCTAAATGAAATATTTTTAGAAATATTTACAAATGCCTGTTTTCTGGATTAGTAACTCTGGGTTTTGTAATGAGAGTCAGCAACTGGAATGTGAAGTGGCTGTTCCCATCATATTATTGTTACCTACTCATAAAAGAAAAAAAAGTTCAATTGTTGGGTTTGATATCTATGTTTAAAGAACAGTTTTTTAGCCAGTGATAGCTATGTATTTGATTCATTGCTAATGGAAACAATTATCACCCTTAGATGTCAATTTGACACAATCTAGGGAAGGTGTGCTGCTTCTCTCCATTGACAATAGAGAGCAATAAGAGGAAATCTTAGGCTAAATATGCAATTCTAAGGTATTATAAGACAGGGCAATTTAAAAGTGGTTTATAATTTTTGAATAATATTAGAATAAAGTCATTACTCTAAACACACTTTTTAAATAATCATGTTGTGTGGTTTTCTGGGTAAAAAAGTATAAATTATTCTAACAAAGACTCTGAAAAGATAAACAGCTTTGAGTTTTTAACTAACTAAGATACTGGGCTAGAATTATTACCACCATCCGAAAAGAAATCCTGATGGAAATTTTATACTTCTCCATGAAAAACACTGAAAATGTGAACCTTAATAGCTTGTAGAAAAAATTAATATCCATCTTTAATTTTCTTGTATTGTTTAGATATAGATAAATATAGTTTTCTGAATGCTTGGAAAAGCAAGGTTAAAAACATTACTGGAATTATTGTGTACTTTTTAGTGTGGAATAAAAGGCTCAATCAGAGGAATATGGAAAAAAAAAATTGTAATATTTCAAAATGTGTCTTTGGCCTTGTGACTTCCCCATGCAAGTTCTGTGACCTTCTTTGAAGGTCCAGTGACTCCACATGCAAAATAGAGTGTGACTTTGTGATAAATTAAAAGAAGTTGCTGCCCAGCCAGTGGCAGAGCAATGAAAGCAATATTTTCCCAATGCATGCTGCTGAGCAGGGACAATATGCAGATTCTGAAAATAAACATTTAAAATCATCAGAAAAAAACAGAAATGCCATCCCTAGTTAAAAACTACCACAACAAGTGTTGTGATAAATTGAGAATCAGCTTAGATATTTAGTAACATGACAAGATTCCTATATATACTAGTCTGGGTGAGCTAATCAGTGGTTTTCCTTTTCCTCACCCTGCTGAGATTGATGTCATCTGTTTCATTTGAACTCCTGCCTGACATATGCCTTTTACTGGTTACCAGGCAACCAGCATCATCGAGAAAGCTAAACATGTGCATCAACTATTATTCACATCAATGCTTTATCCCAGAGTACCTCCAAACATCTCTGCCAATTCACAATTTTTGTTTCCCAGCCTTCAGTCCCTGAGGAATGGCTTCATATCACTAAATTGAGAAGAAAATCGGGATGCAGTTTCTTGAAGCAAATAAAATCTTCTGAAAATTTTATTGAAGGTTTAAATATAGTTCTAGAATTCTGACAGCTTGATTTGTTGATTTTTTTTCCTAAACCCAACAAACAAAGCCTTAAACCTTCACTATTCATTTAGATTTCTTCAGTAAATCTGTAATGAGGCAGCATATCCAAGGTATACATGAAGATTTGCACTCTTTCACATAAGGATATGTCATTTTCTAAAAGTCTTCTAGAGGTTATGAGAAGTTTGAAGAGTGGCATCAATGTTGGGCTATTAAGAAATACATAAAGAGTCTGAAGTAATGAGATGAACCTATCACAGCCTTCACAGATATTTTTTCAGGTCAAAAATGAAAGCATAAATCCAATCACCATACAGTTTAATAACATTCTACTATCGCTTTTCAATTAAGGAAGTGCTGTTCTGTAGAAGTTGCTCAAGCTAACTTGTATGAAGAAAATCCTGGCACAGAATTGACATTGGAAGACCTAGATGGATCTTTTGAACATGAATTTTAATTTTGTGTACTTTTATTAGATGCTAAAATGAAAATTTAATGCATGGAACAAAAAACATACAGTGTCCACACATTATATGAAAGTTTACAGTCCAGAAATCAATATAAATTCATAACTGGGCTAGTAGGAGCTCTCTGCTTACCTAGTTGTTAATAATTAATTAACAACCAATTTATCCCTGTTGTAATTGTCAAGAGAGTTCAAACTTGGTTTATGTTCCTCTGAGTCACACAGTTTTCAGCAGCTCTATCATTCAAACTTAGCTCCATATTTGTAAACATATCTGTTGATTTTTTTAAAATAAACTCCTGAAAAAGATTACATCTATAGTATCCCTAAAATTTATTAAGTTGACCTCAAGGGTTGTGCATTGACAGTATCCCTGACAGAAATGTTAAAGAATACTGGCAAACAGAGAAAACAAATCACTTCTAAAAATATAAACCATATATTGTCTTACTGTCAGGAAAAATAAATAGAATAGAAAAACAAAAACACCTAATTTTCCCCAGTTAGCCAGAACTGATGATAAATGATGAAAATGGGCTTGGTGAGCAGTCCCATCAGCTCCCTCAATATTCATCCTGGATTCCATCCTGCCCCACAGATTTGTGTGTCTAAGTACTGTAGAAGGTTACTGACCATTTCCATCTAGATTATGGAGGCTTCTGTTTCTTGTTTACACAGGAAATTGCTGATCAAATCTGGGCTTGAGACTACCCAAGACTTTGTCTTCTGCAGCTTTTCAACCCTCTTAGTCTTATTTCCCAAATTAGTAAAAATAGCCATTTAAGTTAACTGGTATTAGCCTTGCAATTCTCCTCACAGCCATTATAGCACCAATTGAAGTTGCAATTAGAGTATTAACCTTTATTTTCATAAAGAAAGGAAAATGCATCCAGTAAAAATGTTTGATTCCAGAAGGAGTGGAGTGGCCCATTTCTTCTGTTTTCATACAGTCTGAAATGAGGAGTGTAAAGGAGCATCAGGTCAGCAGTGTAGGCAGTATTTTGTAATGTAAACCACATTACTGCATTTTTAATAAAAGACTGAGAATGATGGGCCAGCAGGTAACATAGTCAGTAGCAACAGTTGTCAAGCCATGCCTGCAAATCGTGGGTGTAAATTGTATAATCTGTATAAATTGTCCCAGCATCATAACAATATTCTGTAAATGGCAGTTTATGAACACAGACATCAATATAATGATGCAGTCAAGATGTAAAAAATTATAGGATGTGTAAGGACATCCCCACATTCCTACCTGCCTTCTTGTAAATGCTCAGGAGCAGATACCAAGCAGACACACATTTGTCATGAATTCAGAAACCAACATATTTTGCTTTGTTTTTGAAATCCCCATCAGGTGGTCTTCTGTATTCTCACACAAAAGGGTCTCTATTGAATATTTGTTCCTTGGCAAAATTTAGATTGGACTTGCAGTGAGATCCTGGTGGATTTGGAGTCTGGATGGCAACCTAAGAGGGAGGAGAGTGTCCTGGCTACTGCCCTCCCGTGCCCAGCACTCCCAGCTGTGGGCTGAGCCAGCCCTGGGACGGGGCCCCTGGAACAGAGCAGGGAGGATTCAGAGCCTTTTGCAGACCAGCACTGCATAAATTGTCGCTGGTTATCAGGGAGGCTTGAGGAATGAAGAGGTCCAGCACATCTGTGCATTCTAATTTGTTTCTTTCATGCTATCTGGCACATACCAGTTCTGGTGCAAGCAGAACAGGAGGAAATAAATGGATTTGGGAATTTTTCAAAAGACAAATGTTTGGGTTTTTTTTCTTAGCTAATTATTTTATTATAATTTTATTATTATTTCATAATATATTCCAAGGAAAAACAAGTATTTGAAAAGCAACTTTAATTATCTTTTCTGAGCCTGAATGTGGTCAAATATGTTATTGATGAATTTTAAAAGCTAATTTATATAACAAATAAAAATCTATTTTTCCATAATGATAAGAAGGCTTTGAATCTTTCAAGAAAAAACACAGGATCTTAAGAGGAGAACAATTTGAATGGCCTTTAAGTGCTCTTTGAACCTGTACATCTCTTTTATATATTATTATATTTTCCTAGGAGTCAACAGAAAAATCTACTTCAAAATCACATTAAACACATGAATACTGGATCTTCCATTTCCTTTTATATTATAGTATAATACAATAAATATTCTTTGCCAAAAATGATGTCAAATAGTATAAATACCATTTCTGCCTTCTCAGTAATGGGTTTTTAACATATCTCTCCTGTGTCTTAGTCTTGACAAGTGACAGCACTAAGAACTGCATCATGATTTTTCTAAAAGTGAGGATGCATATGGAGATGCACCAATGCCTTACACAGTCTACAGCTTCAGGCATGTATGGGTTGTATGGTTCCTTTGTTTTCTGCTTTGTAAGCATGGGCAATCACAGCTGAAAAATACTCCATAAAGTTCACAATTAAAACTTATTTTCAAATTATTTTTCAACAGTATGTTTTTTGGTTTTATTAAGGGTGAATCTTTTACACCCAGAATCCTCAATTTGAAATAAGAGGATTTATTGTTACAAATTTAAAGTGAATTTTTATGAAACAGTTTCATGTATTCAGAAATGAAGCTTTGTTGTCCAACCAGAACTAAGAGATTGATTAATAATGTTTAGTGCTGAGATTAGCAATGTAACGGGACAAAAAGAACACAAGGAAAACATGTAAAACACATCATACTTTACCTATGCCCTCACAATCCACTTTTACACCTGCAACCTTATTTTATTTCTATGAGCAGCTGCACATCAAGAGATTTTCTTTAGTAATACCTCCTATCAGTGTTGTGGGCTGGCAATATTTAGTAGTTTTCAGAAAAACATTAGAAATATGAAGTATAAAGAACTCAAAGGAAAAAATAAAAGAGATGAGAAAGAGAGCATGAAATATTTTTTGACTTCTGCAACTTGTAATGTTGCTGTTGCATCAGAGGAAGTTAATACAGTTCTTCATCAAATTAAGAATCCTACCATATCCTTCCAATACATATTACCTTGAATTATTCTTTGCCAAAAATGATACCAAATGCCAACAACAGCCACTGAGGCTGTGGAGTTTTTCTTATAAGTTTTTCAAAAATTATCTAGAAAATTTCTGATCTTATTGCCTGCTTTACAAGACTTAAATGTATTTTAACATATATTTCTAAGCTATTTCATCTCATAATCCATTAAAATTAATTCCAGGCTAGATATTTTTTTATTAAAGTACTATATGTGAAGAAACAATACTGATTTTTTTAAAAGTAAACTATTTTTATAGTCCTGTGAAACTTGGCCTCTAACAACTTAAGGTTATTTTTAATGAGACTCCAAAATCTTTTAGAATTCCATAATAGATTTGAGAAATGTGCCCATGCCTGTTTCCTGTCTCTTGAGGGAGATCAAGTTTCCAATAAACAGAAATTAGCTAACTATAAATATATATTATATTGCAAAATTGGAAATAATATCATTTCTTTCAACACTGCACATACTATGCAATTGAGTGTGAATATTATTTAGGAACATTCATGACCCAACTTGTCAATTTTTGCTTCAAAATAATTATTGTAAAAGAATAAAAAGAGCTTCAATTCTGTTATTTCTCAGAGAAAGGCTCATAATAATTCAAAGTAAATAAGAAAAACAAATAAAATAATTAACTTTCCAGGCCCAAACCCATGATTTTAATTTTAAAAGACAAATACCTCAAAAAATGTCCTTGTGAATGATTTAACTGTTTAGTGATTGGCATGGCAATTGAATGGTAGTGACAGCAACTGCACTTAACCAACCCAGTCCAGCTCAGCCCACACAAACAGACACATCAAAGAGCTGCTATAAGAACACATACATATTTTTCAGTACTAAAGAAAATTAAAAGTGGATATCAAAATACTGATTTTCAAATAATGGCAGAGGTAAAATCTGTCTCACTAGAGTTTCATATTCCAGTGCATTCTCAATTTCCTGCCATTAGTCCATAGAATAGCATTATGTTTGTTTCAATGCTCTGTATCTATATCACAAGAATAACATGTTATTCAGAATTCCTCACATAGAAATTAGAGCATACCAATTTATGTTGACAGACCATCACCTAATGTGAATTAAAGTTAACATTTTTTTCTGTTTGGTGGTAACATGTTTTTCTGTTTGTTTGTCTTTTATCCCAAAAACCAGACCATATCAGAGAGAAACTGCTGATGCATCTTGCAACGCTGTACATTGATTTGGCCAACACAAATGCCCAAAACCTGTGAACTGATAACGTCATGTACAATGGACTAAACTTACAAATTATCTGCATATAGGATGGTCTCTTTAATTTATGACATGATTTTCAAAATATACCTCCATGTATCCAATTATAATTATTTTCCTGTTTCAAAGTAGTGATCAACTGTTTACAATTTTATGACTTTTAAAGTTCTGCAGGGAAAATCTCCAATGCACAATTTTAAAAAGGCACTAACTACAGACTTTTCTTCGAATACTTTCATAGATCCTAAAAGATGCTAAGAGCATCTTAGGAAAGATGCTGTTAGTGAAAATGGACTTAAAGATATCTTTAAAGGAATGTACCCAATGTCCTATTTCTTCCTGAATTCTCAGACTATCATGTTCGCTTAAGACAAATGAATATTCCTTTTTCCTACAAGCCACAGTCATCTTCATAAGGCTCCTCTTTGTGGCCAGCAGCATTTATCTTCATCACATTAATGATGAATGACACTTCTTGCTGCACTGTATGAATTAGAAGTTCTTTCATTCTTCATATTATTTGGACAGTTCAGTTTTTTCTGTTGGCATTGGGGAATATAATAGGGGTAGAAAGAAAAAATACAGATAATTCACAACATTTTCAAATATACAATGTGTGAATTTGTAATTTGCACTAGCATGCAAGTGGGAATGATTTAACAGACTATTATTACCAGCATTAATTACTCCCATGTATATAGATATACAAGAAATCATCATTCTATTTGGAAAACAATTTCCTTTGGAGTAGTCAGCTGTTTTATTTATGAAACTACTTATATCCCTGGAAATAAAAAAGTATCACTGCTTTCAGATAAAAAATACAGAGATCATTTTTAAAACAACTTTTTCATAGTGTTCATCACTGAAGTCTAAAATAAAGAGTTATTTCAGTAACCACCATAAGTGAGTCCACAATATTTCTAGTGCAATAAGGAATAAAGGTTTTTAGGAAGGAGGCACTGTAGAAAATGAAAAGATATGTCTATTTTTCTATTATTTTTATTATTAAATTTTTTGCCTTCAATGGCAAAACTTACATTGAAAATGCTACTAGAACACAAAAGATTTGATTTTGGCTTTTGTAGCTAGCAGACCATTGTAGGTGACTGACATGTTTTGCCGGAAGCCTCAAGTGGAACATCCACAGTCCTTGGTGCATCCTGTAAGGGAAATAATAAGCTTTCATATGGCTCAGTTTTCTGAGGTTAAAAAAATCTCTCTCTAGTGTAGACAAGATGTTTCTTCAAAACTAATCACTTCTTCTATAACTACATGTCTCTTCCATGATCCCACTGAGTTTAAGAGGTATTGGGTCAATGTTGGAATTCATGGCATTGCGTTTAATTTCTCCCATTGTCATTTGAGAATCTCTGAATCTGGTGTCTTCCATTTACCATCCAAACAGACAACATTGGACTCAACTTTACCAGACTAATAAAATCTGCATTTTCAAGATCAGGAATCCATGAAATCCTAATGATACTTTTAGAAAGGTCAAATGCCAAAAATAAGATTTACAGAAGCCAGAAAACTGGGATTAAACTCAATAATGAGTACTGGAAATGAGTACAACTAATATTTTATTGTCAGGGAAACTTTAATGATAATCTGGAAGAAAATGTCTACCACAATTCAAGATTCTGAGCTTTGGACTATAATCTTTGTCTTCAGGCCTGCAAATGGATAAACTCATGTGAAATAAGTTTAAAACAAAAGATTCCTGGACTGCTTTCTATGCAGCAATTCAGCACTAAGAGAAATCATCACTTCTGTGGGAAAAATCTGGCTAAAAGCTGCCTTCTTCTGATATTTGTAGGTAGCTACATGCGAGTATTTCCACTCAGAACTCTTTCTTGGCATATTCAAGGTTTAGGGATTTGGGTCTCTTTCACAATCTTACTTTCAGTGCAATTTATTTGAACTTCATTCAAAACAGGAACTGCGACTAATTACTCTTTTTTTTTCTTCTTTTTTTTTAATGCAAGGTAATAAATTATTTTCTTATAATGAATAAGGGGTTTTTTTTGTTTGTTTGCTTGTTTGATTTTTTTTCCCAAAAAATAATCACAGAATCACTAGGTTAGAAGAGACCTTCAAGATTATTGAGTCCAACCCAGCCCTAACACCTCAATTAAACCATGGCACCAAGTGCCACACCCAGGTACATATCCAGGGATGGTGATTCCACCACCTTCCCAGGCTGACCATTCCAGTACTTTATTACTCTTTCTGTAAAAACCTATATTTTCCGTGGCACAGCTTAAGAAAACATATTAAAGCATGTGTTCATGTAAGCAGGCTTGGGAAACATTCACCAGATAACCTAAAGGACCCTGATTAAAGAAAGGTGATGGGAGAGGGGTGTTAATCATCCAGCTTCATCAAGCGCTGTGTGTTCAAATACTTAACAGTAGAACTTTAGATCCCCAAAGAAAGCTGAACATTTCAAGAATGATGAGGACTACTCTTGTACTTTGAATTTTAAAGCAGAACAGAGGTAGCCAAATCCACTTGCGGATCATGGTCTTTGCCATTCATTCTGATTCCCAGTGTGTAAACTCACAACAAATATAAATTAATTTATGAAGTTATTGGCAACCTCTTTTTTTACAAGCTTAGAAAGAAATTAAACAGTAACAGATTGGTTTCTCTTTGTTATTTTTATGAGTCATTATAAATGACATAACATATGCTCTTTTAGAAGAAAAAATTTAGAGAAACTTTAAAGAAAAGTTTTTTTAAACTTTCTCAAATCAGGAGTGAATGCAGTAGCCATCCTCATCTAGGTAAACCTTCATACACTTAGATTTTATTCACAGAACACAATTTGCTTTCAAACTATCTATAAACCACAGCAAAATGGAAATACTTTGTACGTTACACCCTGTCTTACTTCCTCCTGGAAAATTCTGGTTTTCTTTAGCTTTTAAGCCAGAAGGTGACACATGTTAATTCTAAAGCAAGATGTCAATCTGTTGCTCATGAAGACAGTAACTGCCTCTCAGAAAAACCTTAAACTGGATCTGGGGTCTGGACAGTGAAATTAACAGCCCTTCAGGTATTAGCTCCAGCCCCTCTTGTTATCAGCACAATTGTCACCCCCAAGGTGGAGCACTTGTATGCCTTCCAGTAGAACCACGGTATGTTTTTACTGTGCTTTTACACCTACAGTCCTCTTGCAATTCCTCTGCACAGGTACTGTGACAGAAAGGCCCAGTCATGAGTCACCCTTACAAAACCCATGGCATTTTTTAGGTTTTGCAAAAAATCATTGAGTAAAAAATCTTCCTACTCACATTGCGCATCATGGCAGTTTCCCGTGTTCAGAACTGAGGATATAATGTTTTTATGAAGAGATATTTTGTTTTCATAAACTTCAGTAAACACTAACTGCATAAATCCCTCGTAAGCAAATATAAAATAAGCTTATCTTCCAGCTTATAGGAGAGGAGCTTAATATCCACTTCTTTTAGATAAGTAATTTTGGAACCGCACTGGGTAAACATTTCAAAAGCAATTAAAAAAGTAATCCTTGATTTTCGATAAAGAACTTGAACATCCAGTGACCTGTGAGCATATCAAAATACTTTTTAAATTGAAGAGTATTATATTGTGTAGAACTACATGCAACTTATCAGAAAAACAAGTAAAAGGTTATTAAACAGTGAGAGTGGGCATTTGCTTTACACTTGTTTTAAAGACTTCTTTGTTTACATGGCCATTTTCATCAGCTGCAGTGTAAGCAACATAACTTGCTTTTGCAAACAAAAAATAATCCTGAAAATACATAGATGGGAATTGAAAGCTCAATATCAAATCAACACCTGGATTCATATGCCATTCCCATGGTAGCAGATCCTAATTTCTCAATAAAACCTGATTATAGCTAAGAAAACAATTACTGGTTTTATTTTACTGGGACTCCATAAAATCGAAACACAATCTCTGAAAAGAGGGCAAAGCAATATCAGAGCTTTAGACAAGCATGAATACAAAAGTTTTTGTATAGTCCTTAATTGTAACACAAATAACAAGAAGTAAGGGGACAAATACAGGGAGAGAAAAAAATGGAAAAAAGAAATACAAATGTTCTTTTTCACTAGTTTGCACTCTATTTGAGATCATCCAGTGGGAGAAAGATTACTTTTTAAGATACTTTGTGAGAGGCAGAGAAGCACTGCTGTTCAGCAAAGGAAGATAAGACGATGTAGAAACTTAAAGTGTAATTGCTAGAGATAGAATTATCTGATTTTTCTTGAGTAAATGAAATAGAAATATCTCCAGCATTTTAGGCCACATATTATTTAAAAAGCAAAAAGTACCTAAATAAAAAATATCTACAGCTGAGGGGTTATATTTTGTTTACTGAAAACAAAAACATTGTTCATTATCATTCCTTTGTTTAGTATCTGTTTCCAATCTGCTAGTTGCTGTTTTCCTTTTTTGTTTGCTTCCTAAATTAGCATGGCTCGTAATATGCATTAACCATTTCAAAGCAAAAAAGAAATCCAAACCAACCTCAAAACTACAACCACCACCAAAAACAGTAAGAAAAGCCAAAGCCCTCTTGTTCTTTAGCAACTCTGTCTTGAAGAAAAGTTAGACAGATTTTAATGCACGTTTTTTTATCAGGTTTGGGTGTTTCTGAATGGCATACTGTCTTTAACAGGATGTGTTACCTTTAAGTTTTGACAGCAGTGGGGCTGGAGGGATGGTCTCTGTGAGACAAAGCCGGGGGCTGCCCTGTGCTAAGTACAGGAGCTCCAGCTGGCTCTGATGGACTCATCACAGGGCACAGTGAGCCCTTCAGCCACGTGTGTGATGACTCTGGGAAATCTGTTTGAGAAAGAGGGCCACGCTGAGGTGGTGTGGGTGGAATATTAGGGTCAGGTGAGCAGGAGGTGCTTCATAGCAAAGCTGGTAAAATCCCTGGAGGGCCCACGGGTTGTGTAGGACATGTGCTAGAAAGGGTACATTCCTGAAGGGAGTGTCATGTGTGGAGCAGCAGAAATGAGAATGAAGAAAAGTGAATTTGTAGAAAAGTACAAGAAAGGGAAGTGGTAGGAAGTGAAAAGTCACCAGCTTCCTGTGCTTCACCTAGGAGCCTGAGTGCAATCTGAAGTAGTAAAAAGGTATGTAGAGATTAGGAAATGGGGAGGAGAGGTGCTTTGCATATTTGCTTAAATGTTTGGCTTAGTTTTGGAATATTTTAATCAGTATTTAATTTATTTAATTAGCAGTAAATTCATAAGTTGAGTCTGTTTGGCCTGTGACAGTAACTAGTGAGTGACTTCCCATTATTATTTTGATCCCTAAGTTTTTTCCACTACTGATCTTTTTGATTTTTTTCCCCTTCTTGTAGTAGGTAGGAGTGAGCAACTGGTTGGGTGTTTGGCTGACAAGCAGGGCCAAAAACAATGCACAAGAAAACCACAATGTGCTTACTTTTAGGCTTTTGAGGATTGCTCAATTGTGCAATAATTTCTGACCATTCTAAGTGAACATAAAAAAAAAGTCTGTCAGATGAGACTTTGAGATGATGGGAACTTCAAATACTGTATAATTGTAGATGTTAGAAGATGAAAAACACTTTAAATACCAGGTTTGTCACCACAAGCATAATGAAGATAATTAAGCTTGATCAGTTGTGAGATAAATAAAAAAATCACAAGGCAATCATATAAATCATCATAAAGTATTGCTGCTGGAAAAAACTAGATAGATTGAAAATGAAATTGCACACAGAAATTTCTTCCAGTGGACAAATAACGAAATATAAGGAGTGAGCAAAATTCAAGTAAGGGGGACAGGAAACCTGCATGGAAAAATCAAGTAAGGGGGACAGGAAACCTGCATGAATGAGCAGGGAGCTTTTATTAAATATCAAAGAGCATAAAGCTATTTTATGGGATGTGGGAAAAGAGACAAGTCACATGGGGTAGGACCATAGGAACATTTTCAGGAATGCAAGAGGAAGGCCAAAGATCACTTGGAATTGAATCTGGCAAGGACAACAAAATGGGCTTCTGTAAGAAAATCAGCAGCAAAAGGAAGATTGATGAAAATGTGAGGCTGCTGCAGAGCAAAAGCGGGTCATGGGAGACACAGAGAAGGTGGAAATACTGAATGTCTGCTATGCCTTTGACTTGACTGCTGAGACGAGCCCTCAGGAATCCTAAACCTTGGATTTAAGAGAGGAATGCTGGAGAAAGAGAGACTTCCCCTTGGTCAGAGATTAGCTAGGCAGACTTAACACCCATAAATCTGTGGGCCCTGATGGGATGTACCCACGGGTGCTGAGGAGCTGGCAGATGTTGCTAAGTCACCATCCATTATCTTTGAAAAACCGTGGAGAACAGGAGAGGTGTCCAGTTACAGGAGAAAAACCAATGTTACTCCCATACTCAAAGCTCAGGAAGGACGACCTGGGAAACCACTGGTGAGTCAGCCTCAATTCCTTCCCTGGAAAAGTAATGGAACAGATCCTTTTGGAGGTCCAGAAAGTTCATCAGCAATAAAAGCAACTGTAGCATATAAAAAGAGAAATGGAAAAATGAGCCAATTTCCTCTTAACTGACAAAAGTAGTTACAGTACTGTGAGCAGGAGGTAATATTAAGAATAGAGATAGGATGAACCATCAGTAGATCATCAATATTAAAAGTTGGAATGGAGAAGAAAAGAAATTGATCATCCCAGCTGCATCTAAGTGACTGTATTTCATACTTTTGTACTTGGTGTACATGTGATCACATAGGCCTGAAGGAAAAGTTATGCCTTCAATGTCTTTCATATGATTATAGCAATAAGTTCTTACAGTACTGGGTATCACTTGAAAAAATTACAGAGCTTCAAAGGAAAAAAAACTCTGACAACTGCCCTCTTCTTCATAGATGAGACAGTCACATAATGGAAAAATATTTTGTGGCCTTTTTTGTTTTTTTAATGAAGAAGTCCCATTACACTAATGTGTCATGCAGAGGGCTTAATACATACTTTATATATCTATATATACATACTTTATATATGTTTACACATAGAGGGGGAGGAAAAGCCCAAACACATGCTAGGTGTAAGTATTTTACCTCTTTTCCAGTCTCCACAAGGGAAGAGATCCCACAAAACCAGTAATATTTTTTTTATAATTAAGCTAAAATCAGGAGATAATTTAAGCATACTGGGGAAGATGATGCTCCTCTATAGATGCAAAATAAGGCTTCTTTTTGGGCAGCTTTTAAAGAGATTCTGTATTCTGTCCAACTAGGAGAGTAACAAGATATTAGCACATAAAATGACAGACAAAACCAACTTCAATGAAAGTACATGGTTATTGAGCAGGATTAGTGCAAGGCATGATTCAGGAAGAGCAATACATTGTCTTCCATTAGAAATAAAAGCATTTGGTAGCAATTTTCTGTAAGGCTTTAAGGAAGAAAAGGATCCTAAGGACAGAACTCAGCAAAGAGAGCAGCCTTTGCGTTTTGTGTTCAAAAAACAACACCAAAACCACTTTTTCCTCTACTGGTGTTTGTCAACATTTTTTTTTTTCTGATAATAAAGGATTTTGCTGTTTATCAATACATTGACCTGTTTTTCAAGATAAATGGCAAAAATAATATTTTCCACTCAAATATTTAGTTTCCTTCTTTTGTATGAGAAATTTCTCACAAACCATAAGAAATGTAGATTATATTATTGTCTTAGAGAAGAAGCTAAGTGATCAACTACTTTGATCACAAGAACAAAATTAAGGTATATTTGGCTACATGGGCAATACAGTCCATTCTCTCACACCTGCCCAGCCCAGCTTCCTCCCGCCATTTCAAGGAAAGAAATCAGATTATGAATGGTTAAACAAAGCACATAATTTTTTTCTTGAGATAAAGAAATAACTTTTTTTTTTGGTGTAGCAGAAAATTTCATTTGTTTCTTTTCCCCCAGCACTATGCTACAGTCATGGCAAAAAGGAAGGAAACACATAAAGAGCAAATGAGTACAAGTAGCAAAATTCTGATAAAAGTCTTAGGCTCTCAGATGTAGGAACGGATTGGAGAAAATGCTTCAAACACTTATACTTAAAACCTCCAGTCCACTAATTCTGTTTTTGAAAACAGCAGAAGAGATGGTAATAATAATCTTCCAAGGTGACTAGACTTTATTTTCTTAATGGGTGGAATTATACCTCAAGCTGTGAAGCGGTGATACACTTGTACTTGATAAGTTTAGTATGATATGTAAAGATAAAAAAAAGTTACAAAGATTTTGTATTCCAGTATGCAATCATACACATGAAAGCAAATAAATCTAAACATGACCATTCCAGGTAAGAGTTTTCATCAGAAATATCCAAAACTGACAAAAGGGTAGACTGCCTTACTAGTGTGTACACTAAATGACAAAAAGTTGTGGTTCCACCATAAATATCGAAACAAGGTATTTCAAAATAATGAATGTGATTAAAGTTACCTAAATTAATTTTTAGTAAAAAATTGCTTGCTTCTAAACTTATAAAATGTTATTGAAATCAGTAATTCTGTCACATTTTATGATGTGAATTGCTAAATGCCCGGCTCATGCTGAACTGCCACATTATCTGTGTACTCATCGCAAAATCCCTTCTAAATTGGCATAAGAATAATGAAGTTTTAGCATGTGAAAGAATTAAACCAATAGAACAGACAAATAGATCCACAATTGACAGCAAATTTCCTTCTGATTACCTCAAGAATTTTGATGGTCTTCAGTCAGCTTTTCTGTCAAGATATGAGTGTATAACTTCAATTAAACCTTGCAATATGCAAAGGTTGGGAATATAAACATTGTAAATAAGACAGAGCTATCATGCAGAATTTAGTTCTTTGTATCCCTTCAGAATCCCTAGTCAGCACCACTGTTTCCACTGAGATTTTTCGTTAATTGATGGTGAATTAGGGAAACAAGACTGACTAGAAAAAACCCAAAAACTGAAACAAACCTTAACTAGCTAAAAGATTGCCATTGAAGTCTGCGTAAAGAGACCAAGAACATGGCATACCATGTCATTTATAGAAGGATATGTCACTATAGTAGGTGGTATTTCAGATGTCCCTTTAAAACACAGGATCAAATCGAAGAACTAGCTTATCTTTCAGCTTTGTTAAGCACTCAGGAATAACCCCTGACATATATTTTGCAAAAAGATAACTTTTCTGGCATTTAAAAATGATTTAGAAATGGACAAAGTATTGCTGTTTTCTTTAATTTAAATTTTCAGCACTTTGGTCACCTTAAAATTTATCATTTCTGATTTCTTAGCTATTTAAAAAAGTTTGAAAAATGTAGCCATAATGTTATAATTTCTTAATTATTTTTAAATATTGGCCTGGCAAAATATTATTTCTCAAGTTAGAGAGGAGATGTGGTCTATCAACAAGAAAAGTATATTAGAAATATACATCTATGGACCACAAGAGGATTGAAAAGAATGAGGAGGTAAATAAAAGACATATTTATTTTATCATAATTTTTATTTTTTAATAGAGCAGAGTTTAATATTTTACCCCAATCTGGAGAATAAAGAAAAAATTTTGACAACACCTGGTTAAATCCTCTTCCAATAATTCTTGAAATAGAAGCTTTTCAGTTCCTTTCTTTGGCGTTAGGAGTGAACTTAGGCAAGCAGATATAAATCTGACTTCTGTTGTCTGGCATTTTGTTTTTTTGAACTGGAAAACAACTTTTTTTTCAGGTAACCAATTAAGTGTCATTATCTAATTTTAATTAAATTCTGATTCCAATTTGTAATTTTTTTCCCATTGATTAGTGCAAATATTGTCAAGCTTTGATGTTTGAGTTCAAGTTTTTAAATGGAGACATCATCTTCAAGTGCCTGTGCTTGAGATTGGGACCTCTCATCATAGGCATTGAAAAGAGATTAGCTTAGATTAGTTTAAGGTAAGCTATCTCTTTTCCATTAGACAATGTTAGATTTCTAATTTATACATTCAGCTAATTGATTAAGGTTGGATGGAATAGGTCTGGGCCTTAACATTTCTTATATTTGTGTGAATATGCATACACTTTGTGTCCACCTGGAAAAAAAAGTTCCGGTGACTATACTGAGAAACACAAACTTTCAGCAGTCGGGGATTTGAAAATCATACCTTGGCCCTCCTATTATGGATAAATAATGAGGAATAGAATAACTTCAAATATAGTGGCAGGTAATGTTACTTTTCTTACTGCTCTACAGAGCCATGTCCTTTGCAGTCACGGTTCACACATCTCAGCAGATATTTTTTATTTTGATCTTAACATTAAGCTAAAAATCTACATGTAGCAGAGAGTAACACTAGGCAGGACTTAGAAAAAAAAAATCTGAGTACTTCTAAATACTTAGAGTATTTTTAGCCCTTGAAAATTAAAGGGAACGAGGAAGAACTTTATGCATCTGGTGTACAGGTTTACTATGGTCTCCAGCATCAACACTAACAAGAGAAGAAAGTAAAAAAGATTACACCTCACACTTTATGGAGAGAGAAAAATTTCCACTTTGCTGGTTAAATGAGCACCAAAAAATGCTGGGATAAACTATAGCAATTCACCCAACAAGGCCATTTGTCTTTGAAATCACTCACAGAGTACAACCCATACAGTTCAGTCCTACCAGTCATTGTTGTACAATGAGCATCTGTGGCTGAGGACATTGCTGGCTGGTAAAATAAAATAAAAAGAAACCCCAAAACTATTTTCTTTCTCTTTAGAAATAACAATTTGCCAAAACTGTTTACCAGAAACGTGTTTGCCAGAAATTTCTGCCTCAATGGCAAAATCTGTGCTGTGTGATCTTCCAGAGTATGGGAAAATTCATAGCTTTTTCAGCCTAGTATGTTTTAATGACATTATATAGGTGCTCTCTTTCAGAATGGAGTATACAACAGTGAAACAATGGACTTGAGATACATAAAAGCTAATAGGTTGTGTTATTTAGGAATGAGCAGCTCAGGATATATAATAACTCAAATGTGATTGCATACTAATATAGCTATTGCACCCTTTCCTCTCCCTAAACTCAGACCAACTAAGAAGATTTGGTGATAGGAATGTAGAAAATATTTCATGTGCTACATGAGGCTTGTGTGAAGTGGTTATGTTCAAGAAGAAATATTAACAGAGAAGCAAAAATCATATCCTTGAAATAAAGATAAATGATTCTCAGAAATGAAGACAGTATGATATAAGGTATTCAGAGAAAAAGTTCTGAGAAAAAATTCTTTTCAAGCAGTTTGAGATATGCACTAGGGATAGGTTGCAAGATTGCATTCTTCAGGCTGCTCATGGAAGCTGTGCAGGCTCCATCCTTGCATGTTTCCAGGACATGGGTGAACAGAGTCCTGAACAGTGTGGTCTGATCTCACAGATGGTTCTGATCTGTGTAGAGATGTGCTAGAGACCTCCTGGCATCCCTAAAAGCCTCAATGGCCATACAACACAGTCTGCCTACCTTATTTTGTCACTCTTCCTAACCCATGGAAATGAGGCTCATTACTATTCCTTGTCATGAAATATCCTACTGTGTGGGCTATAATAATGAAAGTCCTGTAGAAGTTAAAAGGAATGCTAAGGGAAGATTAAATGTAAATAAAATACATGCAAACCTTTTTTTTTTTTTTAATAGAAAAGTAAGTACTTCTTTTTTTATCAACTTCTTATGGATATTTTTACAATGCATCTTTGGGGAAGAGGAATTTGAAAATTTTGCATATACATGTGTGAATGGAAAAATTGCTCTTCTAAGCAAAGAATACTTAATCCTGTTTTTGTTGCTGTGTCTTAATCACTAATATGTTTCCACTAGGTGAGAAACAACATCATAAGGCTTGTCTCCTGAGGACTACTTGTTCCCATTACACAACTCAAACCTCTCTAGGTGCTGAAAGATATATCAATGGAAACATCTTTTCCAGGGAAATCTTATTTGCTTGTAGATATTTCAGGAGCACAAAGAGTTTCTAAATTTATTAGATCAATTACTCATTGGATTATTAAAACATGTTTAAATATTATTTATTATTACTATTATTATTATCACCATCACCAACAATATCATTACTATTTCCATTGTTCATATGCCCCAGCTTTCACTGCTGAGTGTTAGGTCCAAATATTTTGTGATGAACTGATTAATGAGATAATTAAATTTCCTTTCCTGAACAAAAATCTTTCTATTCCCTAAAAATAGTTACTTTAATCAAATCATGCTAGAAGCACTGAAACTGCTGATAATATACTGTCAAAGAAGACAAAGAAAAAGGATGATTTGCTTGAAGATCTTTCCTTAGTGAGTAGTACAAGATATTAAGTAATCTTCTGTATGATGGATTCTGAAAGGAAAATATAATTTTTGGGTATATAGAAAACCAGGCTGTTTCAAGGTGGCTGCCAGAGACTAACAGTTTATCCTGTTTTAAAAGCCACAAGAAAGCAACAAGGAAACACTCTTGCATGAACAACACCCCCCTACAACCCCTCAGATTTCTTGGAAGTTTGACTGTAATGTTTTACACTCTTTTTTCTTCAATTACATAGAGTCTTATTAGCATGTCTTTGTCGGGAAAAAGATCAAAAATGTTAGATTGGTTGGAAGTATTTCAATAACCTTCCAGTATTGATTAAACAGGATACAGTGCTTAATATAGATTTATTAAGGTCAAAATGTCATGATCTTTTTTTTTTTTTGAAACTGAGAAAAGAGCAGAATGTAGATGAACACCATAGTAATTTTTTTAGTGATAGACATGGGTAACTTGTACTAGGAAAAGCAGAGAGTCTTTTTTCTTCATCTATTTTCATTTTTTAAATTGGCTTGATCTTTTATATTAAATACATATGTTCCATTTGCTGATGTTAACTAATTTAGCTACCTCCAGCCAGGTAATCAAATGCTTGGTCAGGTTATTCCCTGCACCCACTCAGCACAATTTGTTGAGCTAATTTCCAACTCTTTTCCTCTTGAAAGGACCCTTCAGGGTGCATGTGTGTGCATAGCTCTGTGTGCTGCATGCCAGAAACAGGAATAAGACCAAGTCTGTCTGTCCATTTGTCTGTTTCTGGTACCATCAACTGCAGAGGCCAATGAAGCTGCATGATGAATTGGGCTCCTTGCAACAGCATGTGACTGCTGATGAAAATGAAGCTGGACTAGCTGGCAAGTAGGATAAAAGGTTTGGGAACCATATAGTGGAATGATCATGAGTCTGGGCTTACCCTGAAGAGGCAAAAGGATCTGCAAGTTGGCTACTGGAGAGGGCAGGAGGTCAGCTAATGGGAGGGCCATGGGGATAGAGGTCATCTACAAGTAACATACAGGTCTGGTCCTGCTCCTGGTGAGACTCTTTAGTAAATATGAGTCTATTTATGCCTAAAGAAACTGTGGTCAATGGACAGGCTGGCAGCTGCAGAAAGCTATTACTGATCCCAAAACTACTTAACCCATTTTCAAACAGTTTTTCCTTTAAGCACACAGACAAAAGAAGCTTCTGTGCAATGTGTGCTTGAAGCCCAGAAAGCCAACCCTGCTCTGGGCTGCATCAAAAGCAGCATGGCCAGCAGGTTGAGGGAGATCATGCTGACTCTATTCCACAGTGGTGAGACTCCACCTGAAGTACTGCACCCGGATGAGGACCAGCAAAATGATTAGAGGGATGAAATACTCCTTCTATAAGGGAAACCTGAGAGAACTGGGTTTGTTCAGCCTGCAAAAAAAAGAAGGCTTTGGGGTCACATAATTGCAGCCTTCACATGAAGTATGTGAAGGGAGCTTACAAGAAAGATGTAGAGAGACCTTTCAGAAGAGCAGGTAGTGACAGGACAAGGGATTAAAGCTAAAAGAAGGTTTGGATTTGGTTTAGATTAGCCATTGGGAGGAAGTTCTTTGTTGTGAGAGTGGTGGAACAGGTTGCCCAGAGAAGCTGTGGATGCCCTATCTCTGGCAGTGCTCAAGGTTGGACAGACCCTGAGAAACCTGCTCTAGTGAAATGTTTTTATAGTTGTATCTAACAGATTTGTTTCTTTATTAGTTGTGCTATGCAAGGCTGTGACAAAGGAGGACCTGATTATGATTCATATTATCCTAGTTAATTTTCATTTAAGGATCTTAACATTTCATAATATGGTTCATGATTTATAATATGATAAATATATATTGTTTTACAAAGTCAGTCAACATATTTGATGATGACAGTTTTTTTTTGCCATTACGTTTTTCACATTTGCACACTAATATGCTACCATTTGCTGTAAAAATAACACCTAAAATGAAATACTATAGTAATTTTATCTTTGTTAGTTAGAGATGTTAGGAAAAGAGCAGGGGAGCAAAAAGGCTCAGTGGCAAACAGTGTGAGATAAGAGTGTGATGCACAGCTAAGTGGGAGCCTGTGTTGAATCGGAGAAGTACTCTGAATTGAAGGCCACAGGATCAGGAAAATGACATGTACTTATGCAGGTGAGCTGGCAGAGCTTGCACCATGTGAAAACACCTTCCTGAGATAGCTGAGAAATACCATTAACAATCCCACAGCTGCAGGGCTGTGAAAAGATGAGGTACAATAAGCACTGATGGGAAACCTCAGGAGAAATCATTCTACAGTGAGAAGTTAGATGACCCATTTAGTTGAGTGTTTTAGCCAGCTCTCTTAAATAAATGGAACAGAAACAACAATAATTTATCATTGTTCTACCTTCTTGTCTCTCCTATGAACCTGAATGCATTAGAGCTTTGTGACACTTTTCTGCTCTACATGAGGACATGAAGTTTGATTATTCATGCAAGAAATTATTAATTTTTGTTTTAACTTATGGAATATCCGTTGCTGTATCAATGCTGTGATTAAAACAGCCCTTCACTGTGTAATTAACACCTAAATGTATCCAGGTATGACTATATCAAAGAGAGCTAAGTGGCAATGATGCCATTTACACCAGCTGTCTAAACTGTATAGGAATTTTCTCCTTCTGTTCCTTTCAGAAAAATTCCTGTTCATGCAAATCACATAATTCTGTGAAGATTCATCATTTTTAAGAAAAAAAAAATTGGAATACATTTGTTAGAAGCATAGGAAAGATTTCTTATGCACAACGAACAAACCTTTTTTCACACCCAGCTAAAGACAGAAGACCCCGGCGTCTTTCCTCTCAGTCTCTCTGAAGAGGGACCTGAAAAAGACATTCTGTATCCCATGTAAGTCTTCTGCATTGTTCTTTCATACTTTGTTTATCACCATCATGCATAACAAGATTTTTTTTTAAATATGGAATTTTCATAAGCATGAAAATGAATCTTTATTCAGTTGCAAGTCAACTGAGTAAAGACTTGCTAGAATTGAAAAGTACCCTGCTACAGTTTTCTTTCAGCCTCGAAACCATGTCCATCAACACCACAGCAATCATTTAACTATTTATCTTTGCCTTGAAAATACATTGCAGAAATAATACGTATAAGAAACAAATTCACATATGATGTACATTCAGCTTTTAAAGAGGAAAATAATTATAATCTGTTGTGGCACAGAAGAGCAAGGACATTTATAAGATAGCTACATCAGTAATATAAAGATGTACACATTCTCTAATAGCTCAGTATGTTTGTGATACAAACCAGATGCAACTAGACCACATTGTCTCAAAGCTAATCCTTCCTTCCTTGAGATATGTAATGCTAATTTGTTTTTGATTATAAAAGAAGCACCCAGTTTCCAAGCAGAATAACTCAAGAGAATAAACTAATGGAAAGCTCTTCGCTATTAATTTTCTACTATCAGGAGTGTGTTTCTTTCTAAGAAACACAAACATGAATTTACATAATATCATTCTGAATACTTAATTTTTTTCCTGAAAGGGCTTTGTAATGTAGGTCTAAGACCCTACACAGCTTTCAGGATTTGGGGGGCGGTCTCATCCACATATCTGATCCATACCTGTTTGGTGGTGTTTTGTCATAAATAACTACATTAATTAAATCCTCATAATATTGCTCAATAAGATTTTGTAGAGAATTAAATTGCTTTTGATTTCAGTGAAGGAACTATTAATTAAAAAACTAGTGCTATGGAAAACAGGGAGCTAACTAGTCATTTTGTTTATAAGGAGAAAATGAGAATCAAGTCAGAATCCAAAAGATTTGATGAATAGTTGCCCGTTACTAAAACAAAATAAAAAATAGTTTGCTTTCTAGCTTCCTACTCTTACCACTTCCCTCTGTTATACAAATGGAAATTTTTTATATTACCATTATAAGACTATAGGCTGCAAAAGATTTAATGTTTATTTTAATGTTGAGTTTTTACCTGAATTATTTCAGGTATTTAGCTTACTGTAGAGTTTCACTAATGCTTGACAAAGCAGAGAAGACATGAGCTTGTTACATGGATGGAGGAATGAGTGTCCAGCTGTTCTTAAAATGGATTTTACATCAGAGAAAATGCGCGGTTTAATGACATCCTTTGATAGCACATCTGAAAAAGGATGCAAAGAAAATGAAACACATTCCAACCTTGGTTTCCCAGTGTACATTTCAAAGCATGTTGGTATACTGACTTAGATGGAATTACTTCAGTTGTGATGTAGATGAAACTTAATTTTTGTTCATACAAACAACTAACAAATAAAATAGAATTTTCAGGCTAACACAGTTAAAAATTAATGGGATATGTGGGCAGAAAAGAGTGCTTTTATTTAAAATATTTTCTTGGAACAGGACCTCAGACAATTCACTTGTTCCACACAGTGATTTGGAAAGACCAAAGACGATATCTACAGTGCCATGAGTCAAAGGCAGGGCTATGACACTTAATATTTTCTTTGAGTAATACCTACAAAATAGAGCACTTGTTGACAAGCTCTAATCAAAAACAATAGTTTATTGTTGCAGTGATGTAAGTGACAGTATTTCAAAGATACTATCCTGAATATTTTCACTTGGAACATACAATAAGAGGTATATCAGCTAGCTCTATAGGAATATTTCACCATCTCTTGGATGGATTTTTGAATGAGACAGACTGTGTAAAGGAAAAGCTTCGAAATTTCAGTGCTGTAAGAGGAAAAAAAAGTTTTTATTATTTAAATCCCTTTTTTGACTAAAAAGAAATCCTTAGAACAAGTTTACATATTCAGGGTTAAACAGAGCAAGAGATGGGACAGCTATGAGAATTTTGCATGAATTTTGCTAGAGATTATTAAGTGGTCACATTAAACAGGACATCTTAACATTATGTCGATATCAGTCTGTAATTTTTTAGCCAAGCAAAAGGGAGGACTTTGGAAAAGAAAATATTTTTAAGTGTAAAGAAATCTCAGAAGAATGAGACAACATACTATTCATCAAGCATACTTTTGTTTCCTTAGTGGAAAATTCCTGAGTTATCTACTGTAAAAATGCTTTCTTTCTTGGACCTGTACTTAATTTTGCTTCCATTACCAGATATCTCTGAATGACTCAAGGAAAATGACAGACCTACAAGACTGGATCACTAGAAAAGTTTGTAATTAAGCTACAATGAAGCCAAAGGCTGGTATTACGAGAAAGTAGGAGGATTAAAACTAAGTCCTAGGTTTAAAGAAGTTCTGAGATTTTTCTGAAGAACTGTGAAAGACAGCCTGCTGAGATCTGAAGGCTTGGTTCAATAAGAAGCAAATGGTGCAGAAGGAATTTCTTTTCATGTTCAATTTGTTGAGACATTTTACTAATTTTGCTTGGAACAATGCTCTCACACTCCTAAAGTCCTGAATCAGTTCAGAAATGTCTGATTGGGCTACCTTCACTGAAGTGCCTCAGACTTGTTGACTGTTCATTAATGAGGGATACCAGGTACTTAAGGGGCCTACAGTAGGACTGGCAGTAGACATCTTACTGTTTGAAAGAAAACAGTGTGAATCCTTTCCATAATGATGATGTAAAGTTCTAAGTGGCATCTGAGTTGATAAACAATTTGATGGTGTCCTGGTGACAGAGAAGGAGGCAGAGACTAACACAGCTTGGGTGTGACCAAGTTGCTTAATCTCAACCACTCACATCCTTGCAGTTGTTTGTCCACGTATTTCACTGTTTTCAGGCTAGGGGAAACTGCAGGACCTCTCCTTGCTTTACTGCCTTTGTTTCCCAAATACTATATGGTGATGGGCATGGGAATCATTGCCACTTTGCCTTTGTCTGGTGACCAGTTTCTACTCATGCCAATTGGGAGCAGCAGAACTCATCAATTTTTTTGGATCAAGTTTCGAAAAGAACCATCATCAAAAGTTATTTCCATTTGGGAAGCAGAAAATCTTTCCATTTGGAAAGCAGAAAAGAAGTACAATGTTTATGTCCCATTCAAGCAAGGCTGGAGACACCAAATAATCTCCTAAGAGAATTATTCATTTCAAATTGCAATAATTTCTAAATATGTAAGCCAAGTTCAGGTAGCCCATAATCTGTTTGGGTACTAGAAAAGGAAATACAGAAATCTTTTTCTTGTCCTTGTTCTTCACATATTCATACCTTCAAGATCTCAAAGAGAATCAGTCACTAACACTAGCTGTAGCAGACTCAATGAAGTCACAGGAGGAAAAGAAAATTTAAGTCTAGACAGATAAGAGTAGGTTGATTATGCCAAACTATTTTATAGTACTGGTAAAGTCAGGAATACAAAGGTTGTGGAAAAGCTATTTTATTTTGGGAAAATGCTAAAAATGTTACAGTCATTACAAAATGAGGCTGCAGTCATAGCTACTTTTATAAAATGAAAGAAAATACTCCTATAAGAGAAGGCACGAATGCATTTGTAAAACCTTAAAAATCTGTGTCACGATTTGTTGTGCATATTATACATGAAATAAATATATACATATATTGTTAAGCTAATGCTGCTTTTTCTATAATGTGCTCATGGTAGTTTTCATATGAGGTCAGAATGAATACTGATGGACATTTAGTCAATTGGCTATAAATCTATGTAACAGGTTATTAAAAGGATATAACTTCTATAAAAACACTCCTAAGAGAAAACAATGGGGGAAAAATAGTAGATAGGATAGATTATCTCTCTTTTACCACAAACATCTCCTCTTTAAAATGCTTATTTTGTTCCTCCCAATTTGCATAGCTAATATTGCACTAATTGAAAGCTGAGACCAGGAGTTTATGATATTCTTGAACTTCTTTAAACCTGCATACAATTATGTTTCTTTATTTCAGTAGGCCCATTGACAGGAATATACATAATCATGGAGGAATACAGCACTGTCCTTGAAAGTGTTATGACAAATATGTTGCTCTTTATTTCTGAATACCAGAACCTAAAATGGTTATAATTTGAAAGCTAGTAACCTAATCTCTCTTTGCCAAGCAGTGGAAAAATTAAATTGAATAGGGAGTCAAGCAAGATCACAGACTTTTTTTTTTTAGTATGCAAGTCATTTTTTCCTAAGTATTGAATCAACAGAAATATCCAAACATTTATTGTTTAATTACTTGCAGTTTAGGGATAAACACACAGAGCTGTTTCAAAGTGATTTATCCCTCTCTTAAACTGCATACAATCCTCTGTTAAGTATGTTGATTTCCATTTTTATTTTCATGAAAGAAAAACAATTATTTTACATAATTACTGGCATGCTGTTGGCAATTTGTCATTTGATTCATCCAACATTGATATTTTCAAGGGCAATTGTGATATTCTTACCATCCCTGCATCCCTGTAAACAGTAAAGGGTGATTTTTTTGGTTTTCCTGCACTACTGTCCTACTTTTCTTTTCCTTTTCTTTATGATGAATATTTCAGAGTTCTGTGAAAGGTCTTGATCTGTGCATTTATTTACTTTCTTCTTCATTCATCTTAGTGGTACTGCAGAAATATTACCTACTCCAAACTAAAAGAAAAAAGAAAAAGGAATCGGAAGGAAGTAACTGACTGTAAAACAAGCAATATTCAAATTCAATTTAGCAGTGGCAATTTTAATTGGTTTGAAAAGTTGAAACACTTCCAAGCTTTTATACATAAAAGCTCAGATGGAAATGAAAGATCTGCAATTCAAGCTACTGAATCATCTGCTATGGTACAGTTTAGACTGCAAAAAGGAAGCATCCGCTCTTACTCCCTGAATTCACTTCAAATATGTGAATTAAAATGTTTCCACAGCCTAAATGGTAAATAGTATGTTTCCAATGTGCTTGTATGTCCTTTTTCTTAAGGACTCTCTTTAGGGCATGCTACCACTAATGATTCACAAGTTTTGTTTGAATCGGTCACTCAGCTCTTGAGGAAATAATACTATGTACACTGTACCTTAATACACATTATTACTAAGAAAATAAACACTTCAAAAGAGAGTTTAAATATCTCTTGTTTCTTGCCACAATGCTCTTTTTGGTACAGGCAATTAAATTTTCTCAAGGCTAGCTGTACTCTAGGTGATATTTTGTTATTAACAGCTGTTTCAACATTTCAAATTTTTAATAAAATACAGCTTCTGATACTGAAAGGTGTTGGATACCCTCAAGTGCTATTATATTAAATGGGAATAAAGAGCTTGAAGTACCTTATAGATATTTGGAATATTCATTCAGGTCTGCTACAAGTTAAAATTCATTCAGAACTTAATGTTGGAGTATACCAACACATGTCATTCTCTCCAAGTACAAACTTCATAAGCAAAACAATCAGGGCTAAAATAAAAAGTACCATGATGATTTTCAAGCACTATACAGTATCATTAAGAACAAGGACACATATTTAAGAAAGAATCTGTGAAAGCAAGTTAGACATGTCCTGATTTTTCCTTCTTTGTAAGTCATTACCCTGCAATTTAAGTTTTCCAGCATAAAGTATTCAATATGGCTACTGCTCTATTAAAGATTACATGCACATATCATTAAAAGGCACAATTTTTGCACCACTGTAGGATGCAAGAAAAGTGAAAAAATCTATCATTCCTGTTGAAAAAACCCACCTCTAGCTTTCTAATTAACATGAGCTAAAAGAACTATTTGTCAAATGATGTAAGAGATCAATTTATTTCCTCAATCTTTTCAAGTGTAAATTCGAACTCCACCCACATGAAGTTAAAACAAGTCAAATTATTGAACTGTGAGTCTCTATGAATATAAGTAATAAGTTTCCTGCAAACCAACCCTGAATTTCTGAAATGAATTTGAGTAATTTTTTTTCTTAATAGTATTTACTGCAAAACGTAGGAAACATCACTTAAGGAGAAATTGCTTTAGGAATTAGTTGATCTGCCACAGTTCCACTGCTCTGTAAGGATGTTCCAGCTTTTTCTGAATGAAGTGTATCTGATATATCCATGCTTTTCCTCAGACACAATGTATTAGGTGTTATTCCTCAGCCCACTTGGCTGTGGCAGAGCAGACTGGGGAAGCACAGTTTGCATTTGTATCTCTTCCTCCAGACAGCTATTGTCTGTGTACAATATCCTAAATATGAGTCTCAGAAGCTGGACATCTGAAAAGCCTAGTGTTTAAGATTTAACCTAATTTTTCGTGATTTGATTTGTTCTGATGCCACTCACCTTTTCAATACCTTTTTGTTAGTACTTATGAAGAGGAAGTATTTACACTCCTAATAAATGTGATGACACCAAATGATAACGGTTCTCAGAAAAAGAACATCTAAGAAGATCTACAAAATTTTCTTAACTAGCTTACTCTTTTGACTTGACTTGAAAATCCAAAATATAACTGACTGAATATACATTTATTACCATTTTATGGAAATAACAAATATTTTAATGACTATTTCCATTTCATATTATGATGAGACTGAGACCATTTCAGATTGAAAAACATGCCCAGTAGTGCCGGTTAGAATATACAGATGGGGTATAAGAAATCTCTTTCTGTCTTTTCTTATATATATATAGGAATGAACAACAAGAAGGGTCCTGACTGTTAGTCTGTTCACTGTTCAGACAGTTTAAGACATAGAGGTACAGAAGGAATATATTTTCTGTGTTATGTTATGCTAAGAAATTTAATTCAGTACAATGGAAAGGGTTACATTTCTTTAAAATGTTCTGTTCTTAACAAGAGCCTATTGCTAAATTAAAAGTGGCAAGTTGAAAAATTGCGCACCAGAGCTATACTAATTCAATATACTGTGTATATCTCACACAAAAAAATAAGGAAATATCTTCTGGAAATATACATTTGTTGGTTCTGCTTCCCAGCCCCCAACCGCCCCCCCCCCCCCCCATTCTGAATTCAAAATTATGTATTTATTTTCAGGGAAAAAAACCCAAAAAACAAGAAAAGCAAACAAAAAACCCAAAGCAAATCAAACAAAACAAAATCTCCTCTGAAGTGTTTGTTTTTACTCTACTCTTGTCTTACGCTGTAAATTTAAAATATAGGACTTCATGTGACATATACTAACAAGAATATTTGGAGGTGAGACAACTGATGAAAGCTTACATGGCATGTGAAGATAAACTCTGTGGGTATCTCTTCAAATACCAACATCCAGTGCAGGTTCTTTTCCTTTACAAAAAAGTATTAGTGTTCACCATGAAGTCTTCTGTGAACAGTCTTCTGATGCTAAGTAACTCCTATATATATACACCAGAGTAATGGGCATTTTTTGCAGTTTCAAAATCTTCTGGCTTTGAATCTTTTCCTATCCTTAAGACCTTAACCATCCTTATCATCTACACTCTTTTCATATAGTCCTGCTGTGAACTCATTGGTATGTGGGACAGAAGCTGCTGCATGAAGGTCACAGACAGAAAGCACGCTTGAATAGACAGCATGTTGTTGAATTCTGGATGCAACTTTGCTCTAATACACTTCTTATTATCAGAAAGAATGTCATACAAATAACAAAGAAACCACGGTTTACAAAGGACAAGGGTTTTGGGACAGGGAAAAGTAGGCAAATGTTGACTCTTAAAGGAAGAAGTTGCTATTCCTGACATTCTGCTGGAAGAACCAGAGATTTTGGGGAAAACTCAGGAGGAAGAGCTTAATCTTAGAGTATCACAAGAAACACTTGAATTCTGTACGTGAGTGATAGAGATGCATTTCTCATCAGGCCACTTCATATTGTGTGTAAGCCTGGAAATACCTCATTATTATTGCTACCACTTATTGCTGTATTCTGAGTGGCTTTTTTCTTATCTCTCTTCTATTTTTAGACTTTTTCATGAATGTAAAAAATTTCATGATGCTACTAAAAACTTTTATACTAAATCTTCATTACTGATTTAGACAAAGGGATTGAGAGCACCCTTAGCAAATTTGCAGGTGACACCAAGCTGAGTGATGCAGTTGACACACCTGAAGGATAGCGTGCCATCCGGAGGGACCTAGACGAGCTCAAGAAGTGAGGCATGGGAATCTCATGAGGTTTAACAAGACCGAGTGCAAGGTGATGTACCTGTGCTGGGGCAACCTCCAGTATCAATGCAGGCTGGGAGATGAACAGATTGAGAGCTGCCCTGCTGAGAAGGACCTGGGAGTGCTGGGACATAAATGTGCAATTGCAGCCCAGAGAGCAACAGGACAGGAGGTCAAGGAAGGTGAAACTGACCATCTATTTCTCTCTGGTGAAACCCCATCTGAAGTGCTACATCCAGTTCTTAGGATCTCAACACAGGAAATTTTATCACCATAAAAAAACAAGTCAGTCACATTAAAAACATTGTTCAAGACCTTATATATACATATAAACATATATTTTACCAGCCTGTATCTCACTTCTGATAATATTGCACTAAAGAACTCAGTTCCCCTATACCAGCCGTAGAGGTCAGTTTCTAAGAGTATGTCACAAAGTTAAACTGGATTGAGCAACATGTTCTGTGATTGCAAAAAAATATTTCAGAGACTGTTGCACATAACGGTGATAAAATTTTCACAAGGATTTCTCTTTGAAGAAATTATGTTTATAAATTTATAAATTTGTCATATATTATATATTAAGAAATGTTGTACATTAATAATTAATATAAGAACCACAAATCTGGATGTGTATTTATCATTCATGTCTGTCCTGGGTTGCCACACTTGAATCAGCCATGGTCAAAAAAAAAGGAAAAAGACACAAAGAAAAACAATCCCATAAATATATTGAAAATTTATAATCTTCAGTTGTAATTCTCTTTCTACATGTACCTTAAAATAAGCTGCTTCTTCATCTCATGCCAGGTTTGATTTATGGCATTCAATGCCAAAATACAAGAATATAAGGCATGAATACTTGTTATCTCCTAGTAAATTATAGTCTTTCACAAATTGGTATTTTATAGCCTGATGTTAAGGAATGTAAATGTGAAGCACACTATAAAGGCTTTGTCAGTTATCACCCGAAGGACTTACAAAGATTGTTCCTAACAACTGTCAGACCTTTAACTAACAATCAAGTGAAATAATGCTGGAAGCTATGGGGAGACCTTCAAGTTACCATGTAACAGGGAATTTTTGCAGATTTCTCTGCAATAACAAAATGGCATGAGTGCCTGCACATATACATGCACATTTCTATGTAAGATGATATCAAGAGGAATCTGGGAAATACCAATGAGTAGGATAAGGAGAAGAATCTCAAGGAAATTCTTTAATGTCTTAACTAAATTTAATTTTTATTGGTTTTTCTCAGTGAGTGTCAGGAAGATGTGAAAACTATTTTCAGGGAGATATAAACTGAACATTTTGACAACTTTTGTCAGGCTCATAGGTCCATTCTTAATGAAAAGCCAGAAGAGGCTAAAAGACAGAAAGAAGTGGTCAGATGGGAAGAGACAGCAGTTTGTGGTGATAAGGACCTCTCTATATAACATTTCAGAGGAAAATTTCTTGCAATTCTTCTAATATTTTTTTCCCAGAAAATCTAGGTTTGTTAAAAGGATATAAGTGAGGCTTTTGACAAGGATAGAATTGCCAGCAAGAAACACATAGAAAAATCTGACATGCAGATAACCTGGCTTTCAAATTTCAATTTCCAGATTTCACATTCATAACAATACACAATAACAAATTTAACCTTGTTTTATTCTGTTTCAAGTAAATGCATGTCCTGTTGGTTAATTGGTTTGGCTTTATCAAAACTGTCTAATCGAGTATGAAGCCACTCACATGAAAGGTCACATACAGCAGGTTGCTCAGTGTTTTTACCAGCAGAGTTTGAATATCTCCAAGCATAGAGAATGCACATCTCTGGACAATTCCTTTTCAACCACCTTCAGAAATGAGGTTTTTTTAAATGTTTAAACAGATGTTATTGTGTATCAGTTTGTGCCTGTTGTCTCTTGTTCTTTTCATTAGCATCGCTAAGAAAATTCAATCTTATTTATTTACCCCATCAGAGATTTACACACAATGATGACATCTCTTGTTTTATCCAGGCTGAACAGTTTTATCTTTCTCCTCCTCTTCTTGTGTGAGAAATGCTTCAGTCCCTTCATTATCTTTGTGGCCCTGAGCTGGATTTGCTGTAGCAAGTCCATGTTTCTCCTGCAGCTGGGAGCCCATGGATGTACACAGCACCAGTAATGTGCCTTACCAGAGCTGAGCAGATGGGAGGAATCACCTCCTTTGACCTGCTGGCTATGCTCTGCCTAAAGCAGGAATTCTTTCTAGATGAAGAATCCTGAGAAGGTGCTGGTTGGGTAAAATTTCTCATAAATACATTCAAAGTGAGGAAGAAGTGAAAAGCAGCCAATTGAATTCTCTTTTGAGCATCTAGATTCAGTCAGAGGATCTGCAGCCTAAAATACTATATGGTTTGCAGGTATTATGGATAATTTATAAAATAAAACTAAACAGAATACAAGTAATATATGTATCTGATTAACTGAGTTTTTGATTTACTGCTCCTGCTAGAGAGATGAAGGTGGTAAGATTTATTGCTGATACTTTAGGTCAAAAAAGGCTTTTGGAAGGTGCATCTTTTATTAATTTTTTTTCCTGGTTTTGCCTGGTTTTCACAAGTTATCATTAAGTACACTTGTATGTGAAAGGAAACACATTAATTTGAGGGTATGCACTCCATAGGATTTTTAATGTATGGCAAGGTTGCCATGCCCAGTCCCCTGTCCCTAGTCTTTCAAGATCTGTGATTGAACAGACTCTCTCACTTGTCTCAGTTTTGGGGTGACCATGTAATGTACATAAATTGTGACGTTCAGGAAGCTTCCTAAATGTCACCTACATAAATTTATGTCATTGCAGGTGACTAAGCTAGCTCTTAGATCTGTCCTGAGATGACTAATCAATTGTACTCACAAGCACTATCGTTTTCCCTACACAGTTCTCCCACTGCGGGGTTAATGCAAAACATACTCCATGATTATACACTCAGCAGTATTGGAGTCCAATCTTCTTCAATGAAGTGATGACTGGAGTTATTTTCTTTAATTTTCTAAAGTAATAGAGGAAAATTATTACCACGAGCTGTTACATTACTCAGAAAAGTGGTTTTCAATTAACGACCTGGACTGAGTAAGCAGGAAGCGAGCTGTATGTTGGTAGAATTATGAAAATAACCCAAACTGTTACTGTGTAGTCTAAATACAGAAAACTTCTTACACAGTATAGTCAGTTACATCTTTACCAAGTGAGCAGATCTTGCTTATTTGAAAAGTGAAGGGCATACCCCTTGCACTCTCCCACCAATTATGTTCACCCATTAGCAGCTTTAGCTGCTCCTCTGGGCTGTTTGCCCACAGGGGACTTGTGGAAAGTAGAACAGTTAGCTAAGCAGGAACAGAATTGATCTCACCCAGGGTGGCTTCTTGAAAACTGTTCAGTTGAACCCAAACATAATTAAAAGTTTATATATCTATTTTGTAGCAGAGCCAATAAACATTGAAGGAGATTGTGAATCCTTAGGCTAGATATCATGCAGCACATTATAAAATGTACTCTTTTCTTATTTCAAAAGACTGAAAAAAATTGTATTATGTTTTAATGATGAAAAATTGAGGTTCAGACTTGCTGAAAGTAATGGTTACATTTATTAGAGATCTGAAAACTGAACTCAGACATTTTGATTCCAGTACAGTTTAAGAATCAAGTCCCCATTATCATTAGGGTGAAATACAAGAGAGTTCAGGATATGGACTACAAAACTGAGTAAGCTTTCAAACTTCTTCAGTCAGCTAATGAGCAATATTCAAATTGACTCTTACAAAAGCTCTTCAAAAAAAGAAAAAGTTAGGTACTTGGGAGTTTATTATACTCTCTCTTTTGCAACAGTTTTCAGTCCAGTCTTCCAATTTTAGATTCTTCATCAGGTCTTAGTAAAGTACAGAATTTTTGTGTGAAATTAAGCTGACTACTTTAGATGAATTTGTATCCAAAAAAAATATTTCTATTTCTCTTTTAAATTTATCTCTAAAATTATACTAAAGTTATAATTGACGAGTTTAGCATAAAAATATGAGAAACTGAGATAATGGAATTGATGAACTTACTTTGAACCCCTAAGCAATAGTTTGCATTCTTTATTTTATTTGCATATTTAAGAGGTTATTACAGCGTTGTGACATAACTCTAATGTTTTTCTGTCTTCCCCCCTCTGCCCATAAAATTTGAAAATAAATTGCCAGCCTTTCACTAAAAAAGGAGGATGTTCACTTAATATATGGAGTTACTGATCAGACTGTGTTTGTGTTTAAAAAAGGATTTTCTTGTGCATCAGGAAGGAATCCTGTGCACACATGTTGATTTCCAATTGAATGTTCTGTGAACAGCCCTCCTGAATTAGCTTCTACTTGGAGTGCTGGAAACTAAACATGCACAGAAACCTGCATAAGGTCTAAAGAAAAGCAATCTAAAAAGATAAGCAACACTTTCTTTTCCAGTTATTAAAATAGAGCAGAGCATGAGCTGAACTCTCCCCATACAGGTACATGATGGCAACTGTGGCATTACTGCAACCTCTTTTCCCAGCTCTATTGCTTTTGTCACCACTTCTGTGTGCCTCACTGTTGCTCTGATTGCTTGCATTTATGTTGGTGACAGGAGCGATGACAGCAGGCACAGCAGCAGGCAGCTTCAATCTCTGAGATACATCTTCATTTTGGATATCCCTTGGAAAAAGAATGTCTTTCATATAATAGACTATGAGGAGTAGCGCGATGTGCAAGGTGGATAAAGGATGATTGACGCATACTCTACATAAATTCCTGAAAAGCAAAGGACCAAAGTGTAGCAGGAAATGTAGGTTACATATGACATTTGTTTTTGTTGTTTTGTTTTGGGGTTTTTTTTTTGATGTTCTTTTGGTTTGGAGGAGTTGGAGTTGATTTTCTTTTGGGGAGGGTGCTTGTAGTTTGGGGTGGGTTTTTCCTTTTTTGTTTGTAGTTTGTTTTGGGTTTTTTTGTTTTGTTTTGTTTTGTTTTGTTTTTGCGGGGGTTTTTTGCATTTTGTACTCATACATTGGAACAGGTATTGAAATTATTCATTCTTAAGGAGGAAAATGCCAAAGAAAAGGATATTTTGACTAAAATTATGAACTCTTTAAGGGAAAGATAAAGGAAGAACCAAATGAGCTGCAAATTTGGAAAAAAAAAATTATTTTATTATTTTCCTGTTCATAGACTGAAGGAAAAAGAAAAGAAAAGAGAGAGAAAACCCAGAACCACATTCAGGGTCTTCAGGTTTCCCCTTCAGAAAACATTTTCATTTTTCTGATTGTTATTTCCTTTTATTTGATGTGAGACAAGGGAATGGTATTTGCTGAAGGGTTCTATTTTGAGTAACCTAAAATCTATAAAGTTGAAGCACCACACAGCAACAGCATTGCAGTCCCATCTGAGGCCAACAGGTGACATTTTCTGATGTAGTTCATTAGTTTTCTTTGTCTTCTTTATGTGGTCATTTATTATCCCTTATTTCCTCATGCTCACTGTAACCAACCAAAAATGCATATGAAAGTACAAATAAAAAGAGGCAAGAGGTTGAAGAGATTTACAGAAAATGATAAACTTTTAAGGTTAAACTGGTCTTCTAAACCCACCAGTAAAGAAAAAAAAAAAAAAAAAAAGAACACACACTAATTCTAGCATTGCATATTCCTGTGAAAAAGAATATTCCTCAACATTCTTGCCCAAGTGTGAAAGAGACACAAACTGCTTGCACAAAACAGGGTATTACTCTCTTTCCTTATCCTTGGCATTGGCTCAGCTCATTTAGTCTTAGAATGAGAGCTTATGCTTTCAGCTGGTGGTTATAGAAAGCTTTTCCTCCTCCACTCTAAAGCAGCCACACTGCTGTTAGCAATCAGAGGTAGCTAGTTCCTACCTGTGCTAAGTGCCTGGGCTGGTAATTATAGCACTTTCTTTCTCCTTTTCTTTCAGGAATTTATAGCTGCCCTCAAGCCAGAGAAGAAGAAAAGAGACAATTGTCTACAGAAAGGGGAACAAGGAGGGAGTAACAGAGGGACACAAAAGACATTTGTAATTTCTAAGAGTTTGAGAGAACACAAGTGAAACAAAGCTAAATAATGCTTAAGACAGAAAAGTGTTTTAACAGAATCTGCTACCTGTAGCTCTAGTCTTACATAATTCAGAAGCATAGTTTTTCTAAAGTTTAACAGAGATTATTATTAAATAAAGTACAAATGCTTTCACTACAAGTGATTCTTAGAGAAAAATTATTGAAATGAAACTTGGTAAAGAAGTAATGATAGCCTGGACTGCCCTTGACTTTATACTGCCATATGAATAGCTTCACTATTACATGTTCCAGGCCTCGTGCACAGTGCAGGCAAACAAGACTTGTAATAAAGGACAAATCTTTATTACACCAAAATAGTATAGCTGGGGGGAAAAAACCTCAAAAACTAGACAAGCTTTTAGGCACACAGGCCTTTCTTTAGTTCTGAAATAGAGAGAACAGCTACAGCTCTAGAGCAGAACTTGGCAGAGTTTAACAAATAATGTATTAACAAATTGCCCTCTGAGAGAAAAAGTAATTGGTACTAGCAGAATGAAAGAAATGGTGCAAGGAGAAGGAACAAAAAAAATAGGAAAAGAGATGTGGTGAATTTATGTTACGGGAAAAAGAGACATATACAGAAAGTTGTAGGAGAAAATTGCTTTTTAGGGATATTGAAGTACAGTATATCAAGTCAGTGATTTTCCTTTTCTTTACTGTTTCTTCTTCTTCAACCACAATAGCAGCAGGAGCACCAATACTGGGATACACTACTCAGTACAGCTCTTTAGGTAAATAATGTGTTATTACATTTCAATTGCAAATGCTGGCTCTGCAGGCAGGGCCAGGGCTCTCCTGGACTTCATGCAGCGTCTTACTCTCTTGAGACATTCGTTAATCAGAATTTTTCAGAATAGTTTTAGAATTACCCCTACACTATACTGATGAATGGTCCCAAAGACCCAGTAAATCTGTCCTCATGAGCATTTCTTGATTGTTATTAAAATCTTTTGCTTCTCTGAAACCTAAGGGAGGACATGAATATTCACAGATGTCAATTGTAATGCCCAGAGTTTCTTGGCTGACAGAAAGGAAACAACTTAAACATAGAATAACTCTTTTTGAAGCATTTTTGGTGCATGTTTTTTGGTCAGGAATGCTGGAGGATATGATAAATTTTACACTATTTTACGTCACTTTTTTTCCCCTGATAATATAAATTGCATTTTGTGCACAGATTAACATGATCCTTTGCATTATCTGATTATCTTCTATGACTCTGCTATAATGACCTCACACTGTTACTTATCACAGTAATTGGCATACTGTATATTTGTCTTTCACAGTATTCATTTTGTATTTTTAATAATATTTGCCTTGTAAAACTGTGCTTCCTGTTATTGTCTGGACTGTTGCCCAAATCATCAAGAGAAAAAGGATGCTTAGATGAAAGGGAAGGAATCTTTTTTCTAAAGACATGATTTCTGCCTAAACATTTGTATGCCTATACATTTAAGGTCATACAAAAGAGAGGAATGGGATTGATCTTAGCTTGGTGCCATCTTATACACCATAATTTTCCTTGACTTCACAAATATTTAAGATAAATTTAGGTTTTCAGTCTGTAATTTACCTTGACAAGTGCAGATGTCTGGAGTAACATGAAATAAACAGCCCTTCAGGCTTGTTAGATCTTACGGACTAAAGGGAAAATAAAAGTTCTCAGTGAAAATGTACATCTTGGTGTTGCAAGTGTTTTCACATGGTCACCTGGGGCAAATCTGATCCCAGAATTTTGGGGAAAACTTTAGAAAAAAGAAAATTGATCTATTGAAAAGCTATCAGCAAATTCTACCCTTGGCTTAAAATTTTACCTGGCTTTGTGATATTAAAAGTTCACACCACCATATGTGAACCACAATTTTATGTGGATTTGTATATCCACATAGTAACTTTGTCAAATTTTGCTAACCACATTTTTACCATAAATTTCTATCATGGGCTGATTTCCATTTGGAATAAAAACTTTTTACTACTTATTTCCAGCACTAATCTAATTGTTATTTAAAAAAGCATTACATTTTTATTTTGAAAATCTCTAATGTACAATCAGACTCAGACAGCATTTCAGAATTTTTTTTCTATGAAGTTTCCATTTGTGTCTAATTTTCATGAATAAAAAGTATAAAGTAAAAAACCCCTAACCCTTAGATTTCAGGAATTCATTAATTAGCTTAGAAAATGTTCATCTTTGCTAGAACAAGTTCCTGACTTATGAAGAACAGGAAGGAAAACATTCTGTGCTTCAGATCTAAAGATCTGGAATTTTGGTTTATTGCTTACTTTTTAATATATCATTAATATTTACAATATCTAGTTTCCATGACTATTATTTTTAAATTTTCCAGTACTGCTTCCATTTCTATATATTTCCAATTACCTAGCAGTACCTGTAGAAATATAATTACTGCCTAATAATGACTAATTAAAATTAGCATAAGATTATTTTAAAATATTTTTAAATTTATATTTTAAAAATAAATTATACCTCTTTCTATTTAGTCATGCTGCATTTGTTGATTGAATAAACTAAAAACAAAGGCATTTATCTCCACTAAATGATTACACTCATATCATGCCATTTTGTCTACAAAAAAGGTAGAAATTAATTAATGTCTTTCTATTCCAAATTCTAAAATTGAGACATGTCAGAATTCTCACATAGATGAGGTATATTGCATTCAAATTATCTCTAAAATGTTTTTCTCTTTCTATCTTAATTAAATATTTTATGGAGATCCTATCAAGCAACTGATTATGCAATGAGAATATATACAACATTCCTATCAGCACTTCACACAGCTTAACTTCATTAGATATGATATTTTAGCCTCTTATGAGTGAAAAATAAAATTTAATTTATGACGTTATTCTTGAATAGTATTAAAAGCAGCTGAGGCTAAAATTCTAGGACTTACCAAGAGCTAAGTTCCAGGGCTAGTATTAGCAATCTAGAAAGCTGGACTGGCTTTGTAGAAATATCAAACTTTCCCTGTAAATTTCTTAAAACTAACAATCTCTTCTTCAAAAAACAAGCAAACAAACCCACCCTATTTTACTTCCTCTCTATTCTCATGAAGGAATTAGTTTTAAATATGAAAAACTGCAGCCATTATTTATAATATGCTCCAAAAACTTTCTAATTCTAAATTCTCTGTTATTTGTCTTCTTCAAGTAAGATAGAATTTCATTTCTAAGGTGCACACACATAATTTGTGAAGAGATTCAGCAAACAGAGCATTCCAATATGAATATCATATTTACTTATTCACTTTATGCTTTCTTTTCAATACATGAAAGAAAGATTTTACAACCCTCTTGCTGTGCTGTACAAAAGCTTGCTACGAAAAACTAAGAAATTCCAGATTATTCAACATCCAAGGCTGATGGCAAACTTTATTCAGTTCTGGTCTCCAGCAGCTCCTGACCATTGTAAACAAACAATATTGAGAACTGAGAAAATACACAGCACAGGAGTCTGTATTCTGAATAAAATCCATTCTTCCAAGCAGAGGATGGAACAAGGAAATCACAGCATACTGTGAGAAGAACAAGCCTGATGTATTCTCAATAAAAGGAGAATAAAGATGACTAAAAAGTGACATTAACAATTGTATTTAAAAGTTAAGCTAATAAACCAGCTTTTCAAATTTATACCCTTTTTAACATAGTACTGGACTTTTAAAGGGAAGTTAGCTTTCATTGAAAGAAGAATCATAAAGGTTTGAAATGATCCTATAGTTTTTGCAAACACCTATGAATTGGTTTTCATATAAATGGAGCCTACATGTGGTACGACTCCCAGATGGATACTGAAGCTGTACTGAAGTACTCTGTGTACAGGCTGGGGCTCGTGAGAGGCAGAAATCAGTCTCTCCATCCTCTCATTCCCCCTGTAAGAAGGAATGCAGTGACAGGAGTCAAAGACTATAAGGAAAGTGGGATAGTAAGGAAGCAGCGTGTTTGAAACTTAGCGGTCAAAGGAACCAGTAAAAGATGTGGGGCTTGATTTTCAGCCTGACATATAAAATTATTGCTTCTACTTCAGATCTTGGCATTCATGGATCCTAAAGTGACTTGATTTTCCCTAGTATCATACAGAAAAGCTGTTTGCTTCAGACTATATTTAATTCATGGGAGATAGGTTTAACAACATGTGCCATCATGGTTTCCAGGGTGGACTCTGTCTAGAGTATTACATGAGAGCTTAGCAGTGGGTTAAATCTGTTAAATCAGCTTTTCTCTGTAGGAACCAAAGCCTTTTTTCATCAGGTGCTGGGGGATGGATACATGCCCACTTCTAACTTGAACATAGGGTTGTGAGACAGAAACGGGGCTATATCCATCCATGGAAGGCAGAAGTGCCTTTAAAAATCTTACAGCTATGTGACTGGAGGCAGAAAAAAGAACTTAAAGCTCTGTATCACCTCTTCTGTTGGTAAAATGAATGTAGTGATATTTCCTTTCTTCTGGCCTTTTCTTGTCTGCTTATAATTCAAGCCAAAAAATTATATATAATGTCAAACTATTACTAAGACCAGCCTAAAGATGTATAATTGACCTAGAAATGTCAGAGACTTCTTTCTAAACACAGGTCTTCATTGATATGCTTAGCTTTCCAAAAACTGGTATACAAAGCAGATGCACCACTATATAACTGAGATTCATCCAAGATGTTTACCCTTATTTTCAAGTCTATTCTGTTGCTCAAAACAGACTATCAGGGGTGTTTTGTGGTGGGGGTTTTTGGGGATGTTTTTGTGCCCCTTATCACATATCACACCCAATTCTGCCATTTCTGGGAATGTGTTAGTCATGTTGCTTACACAATACACTACTGAAGGACTTAAATACTACAGTCATTATTACAAACTATATAATTTTGAATAAAATCTTTAAGTTCTTTTGTCTTGCTTTTCTTTCCCAAGACATTGTACTCATTTTTGTGACAATTCAGCCACAGGCCGTTTGGGGGAATGAAGTTAGCACATTATAGCTAATTTCCAGATGGACCAAACGTTGACAGCTGCAGCATCTGGTTTTGGCCAGAAGCCTGGGGTGTGAATGCAACCCACTCAGTATTTCATGCACAGTCAATGAATATCTCTTATCTCCTGATTACAATATACTGACTTGGAGTGGTTATTAGAGTGAGCTACTGCTGAAAAGTGACAGCATCAGACAATCCTCACAAACTCCTTCCTCTAATATTTAACTGCCTATTAAAAAAAAAAAAAAGTCTAGTTAAAAACCTAATATTAGTAATTACGGAAGAATATCATATTGGTGTCAGAAGTTCTACTGTGACTGCAGCAGAAATTGTAATCAGGGTTCAGCTCTGAGCTTTGCAACAGCTGAGCACATCTGTAATTATATGAATTTATCAGCAATGGCAGGAGAAAAAATACTGCTACAATCATTAAGAGACCTTTTATTCATTCATTAATTTTTTTGACATGATGATGCTTCCTTCAGTTTTGGGCCCGAATATTATTTAACTGAACTAGTACTCTACCAAGTCTGGTTCAATGAGTACAACCAATTGCTGGAGTGTATTCAGAGAGCACAGGCGTTCTGCTGGAATAGATTTTTACAAAGAGATATTTTAGTTAAATTACTGTGCTGTTTTAATTCTGTGTTCACAAACAGTTGGATAAATTACCTTTAAATGTTCAAAAGAATTGGACCGAAGACTCATTATTAAATAAATAAATAAATAAAATGGACAGCTCTTGATTTGACCACTCAATCACATCTTTGAGCATTTATCAATCCATATCATTTACCAATACCATCTCAAATGGAACTCCTTTTAGGGAAATACATTACTAATCCCAAAAATCTTTGAATGATTTTTAAGAATATTCCTGATCTCTACTTGAAGTGTGTAGGGAAGCAGAGGCTGTGTTTAAGAAATACTCAGCATTCATTAAAATGCAAACTGGTATTGTAGGCTGCATTTAATTGTTCTTACACCACATTGTTCAAATCAGAAATATATTAATGTATGGATACCAACCGCTCCATTGCACACAGGTCTTTTTTCAATATTAATGATAATAAAAATTTAATAGTGATCAAAAGAAAAAGAGAAGCAACAACAGCATTTATAGGCCTGTCAGTGACAAAAGGAAGAGTAGAGAAAATGTGGGCCCCCTCTGGAAGGCAGTGGGAGACCTGCTTATCTAACACATGGAGAAAGCTAATGACTCAATGACTTTTCTGCCTCAGCCTCCACCAGCAAATCAGAAAAAAATAAGGGCAAGGTCTGGGAAAAACAAAGAACTGCACAGTGAAGGGGAAGATCTTTTTTGGGTCCATCTTAGGTACCTGAAGATGTACAAGTTCACAGGACTGGTGGATGAAGTCACTAAGCATCATATATGAGAAATCATGGCAGTCTGGTGAATGTATGACTGACAGCTCTCATTATTCATGGCTTCAGTTTAGAAATTAGCAAAAATGATACTTAAGCCCAGAGTTTCAAATACTGTTAGACTAAATTGAAGACACAGAATATTTATGCCTTTTTACAAATTCAGTAGTTCCTGTCTAAAAGATGCTAATGTATGTGTACAAATTTGATATGGAAAATGAGCTAAATTTTAATGAGTATAAATTCACATTATTTAAGGTACTTACTAAGTGTTGAGAATATGAAGAATCTTTGTAGTTGAAGTATCTATTTCACAATTACCCACTAGAATTTTTTCTTCTATTTAATATGAATGTCTAGCAATGACTACCATTGATGGTAGATTATATGGTTCATTCATTTCACCTAACACAGTTACCATAATAAATCATAAATCCAAAAATATTGAAATAAGGCCCAAATAATTTGAAATTATTATGAACATCTATAAGCATAACATACAAACGATGATCCTACTTAGAGTTTCATTAGCCTTGTGATAGCCTAGTGCCAGTGTAACTGTGGAGTTTTACATAAACCACATATTTGATCACAAAAATTCTGATCTCTTAATGTATTACAATGAATCTAGCCTTTTACTATATGGTATGTATATTAGGCAATCACACTTGAAAACATAAACATTTCAGCAACATGAAATGCCCAAATATTTTAAGCAGTGTGCTTTATTTTATGTGTGCCACATGCTGGAAGTTACAACAGCCAAAAATTGATGTGGCAAACATTGAAAGACTATATAACACATAATGAAAATAACTTGTCTCTTATGGCAAAAATCTCATGACTATCAAATAGAAGTCAATTTGAGACTGTTTCAGGTCTATTTGTCTATAACATAGCTGAAACTATAGCACAGCTAACATTATAGCAGCTACCCTCCTGGTGGTTCATATTTATGATTTACAAGTGTTGCACCTAAAAATAATCTGTTGCAAGACTATTGAATATTGTTTGATCAGATAAGAAAAGCTTATGTAGGAATTGCAACTATTTGTTTCAGCTAGTTGAAGGTGAAACAAGGCATAATGAACTCTGCTTTTCCTTGGAGGTATTGCTCGTTATTTTTTCAGCAATGAGTTCTTTCCTTGTTTGATTTGGATGAAGTGTTTCTGTCTGCCTGCATACCTGTAAACCAATTTAATTGGCAGACCCACACTTCCCCAGCTCTGTAAAGTAGACTGTATAATAGTTTTTCCTCCCTACTGCAGAGAAAAAATATTGGAAAAAAGTGTTCTGCTCAAGTATACTTTGCCCTAGAGGAAAATTTGCAAATATATTCAATGACTCTGTTTATCACTTTTCCTAATGCACATGGAAAACAATGTGATTTTTCTTCCAAGTTTCTTTTCCATTTGTTTTTCTTATGTAAGTGGAAAAATAGTTCTTAGGTGAGAAACAGAAGCACTACTGAAGCTGAGACAGTAAAACTGAATAAAAG